>NC_041221.1:83205247-83282448 GCF_002837175.3 Physeter macrocephalus | reverse complement strand
AGCAGATCGAAGAAAAGCCAGAGTGTAAAATGAGTCCGATTGAGGCAAATCTGAGAGCTCCATAGTGACTCAGAAGTGAGAGAGAGACGGTTCTGAGTGAGAATGAAATCAGCAGCTAACTTTTTTTTTTTTTTTTTTTTTTTTGTGATACGCGGGCCTCTGACTGTTGTGGCCTCTCCCGTTGCGGAGCACAGGCTCCGGACGCGCAGGCTCAGCGGCCATGGCTCACGGGCCCAGCCGCTCCGCGGCATGTGGGATCTTCCCGGACCGGGGCACGGACCCACGTCCCCTGCATCGGCAGGTGGATTCTCAACCACTGCGCCACCAGGGAAGCCCAGCAGCTAACATTTATCTCACATTTGTTCATTCTCTGCTCACAGAGCCTTCGGCATCCAGGGCAGACAAAGTGTGATAACTGTTGGTGATGGGCTGTTTGTCCGCCTGATCTCTGAGGAAACAAGGCGAAATGGGAAAGAGCATATGTTACTATTTAGGCTGCAAATGCATCAGAAGCGAGAAGGCCTGTGTTGTGTCTAGATATTACTTTTCGTCAAGGCCTTCCTTTGGTAAGCGCTTTCTCTTGATGCCTAAAATTTTTTCAGTATTGAATAGGTTGACTTTTTCTTTTTTTTTCCCTCTCTGCAAACAACCCAGGGAACGAAAAGTTAAAGTACCTATTTGTTTGCCTTCTTAAACTGGAAGTAGCATATCGCAAAATTACCCAGGAACCGTTCGGCTAGACACCACGTTAGAGAATAAGTGGAGGTTAGTTAGAGGCAGTCAGTGTGCTAATTTTCCAGTGTTTGTTGAATGTAACTGCACGCTGGTGCTTTTACGATGCTTGCCATCAAATCCCCCCAAAATATATTCTCAGAGGCAGAGGTAAGTGATGTTTCACGTCGGTTTGTTTTCTGCAGCTTTCACGCCATCAGAAGGGAAGTGGTTGGACAGGAGAGCTGTTGAGTTGCTGCCCCTGCTGAGGAGGAAGAGGCCCAGTGCTGCTAACAGGGAAGGTTTTGGGGCAGACTCCTAGCAGGGAGTTGTTCCTCCTGCCAAAGGGGGATTTAAAATCCCCAGGTCTGCCACTGAGACCCAATATTGGGCCAGAGAGAAGAGTTCCCTAGCTGGAGAGATAGAAGGCCTACAGCACAGTCAAGCAGGCCGTCTGCATTCTGCTGAATGTGAAGGAGAGAAGCAGAGCTTTTTATAGACGTCTACTGGTAAACTCAGTACTTAAGACTATTTTGGGTGCAAAGACTGAGAGCTCTCTGAGTGTAATCATTACGGTGTAAAGTGACAGGTGTGCATGCAGCTTGGGATCCACAAGAGATTCCCCAGAACCTAAGAGAAATCCCAGCTGGTCCAAACCCCGTCTCCTGCAGGTTCTGGTTAAGCATCATCAACATTTCCTTGATGAGCAGGGTCTGGGGGCTGATCGCAGAACTCACTGACCAGCTTCTCAAGGCTGTTGACTGAGCTGCAGGTTCTCACACTGCTGCTTCAGGGATTCCCAGCCAATGTGTCCTGTGATAACTACAAGAGTCTCTGCAGGTCTTGTAGACATACAGTCACAATGGCTACTCTTTTTAAGTACTGATTTTGTGAAGGTATTTTACAGTCTTTACTCCTAATTATAATAGTCCTTCAAAGTCCCTATTTTCAGGACCACGATGAGGCAGGTGATATACTCACTACAGAAGCAAAATTTAAGGGGGCATCAAAAAACTCAGTACTTAACAAAATATTTTCATGTAATATTTTTTAAAAAATCAAAACTAATACAAAAACTCCACGAAGAATAAAACATAATTTGAAATAAAAATTAGCTGTGTGTCTCACAACCCTGTACTATTACGCAATAGGAACAGTCATTCCCGGTCAGCACATCCTCCACCAGCCACTTGATTAGAGTTAGTAATGGCGTGAGTGGACTGGGCAACACAGAGCTTTATAGAAAGGCATGTTTTTTCACTGGAGAGCTTCTGCTAACTTTCTCTACTTGATTCAAAATATGGAAGGGTATTTTGATAAGTGTATGCAGGAGGGTATATTCTTCCTTTTGTTTCAGGCCCCAACATGGCTCAACAGGGCACTACATATTATTTTTCTAAATTTAGACATTTTCCTAAATTTAGAGACGTGAGCTAACTTGCCCAAGGTCATGTAAACTAGTGAGTGTTCAGGCTGGGGTTCCATCCCAGCTCAGTTTGCCTTACTAAGCACACTACATCCCACAGACCATAGTTAGCTCTGTAGGGACGACATTCCTTCATGTTATGCTGAAGATTCTGCCTCCCCAGTAGGCAAAGCCATGTAAGCAGCATGTCTTGAATGTGCAGGGCTTCCCATGGGTATGTCTGGCTCCAGAGGTGACTTGGAAGCAGCTGCATAAGACCTGGGTCATTGGTGCCTCATTCTCCTCCAACACAAGTCCTTTTGCCTTGATCCGTTGTAAAAATGAAATTAGGTGTTTTTGTTTTTTTTTTTAACGTAATATACCATGATGTGAAAAAGGTCAGAAGGTACAGCCTGCTGTCAGACCCAGGCTCATTTCTACTTGGGAGTTCTAATTCTCTCCCACTCCCTCTGTACTGCTCTCCTGCCCAATCCTGGGAAAGGTTAGAACAGTGATGCTATCACTTGGCTGTTTGAAGCTGGGAATTTCAATTCTTATGACATAAGTAAGAGCTTTCTCATTCCTCTTCCCACCACCTCTTGCTTTATCTATGCATGGGTCTGTTTGTTCCATTGAAATGTACACTTCCTAGAGTGGTTGGACCTTATGTCATTACATGGTGTCTCTTCTTCCTTTTCCCGCTTCAACCCTAGAGTCTAGCACAGTGCTCTGCACACATCAATGCTTAATAAACGCTAATCAAAGTGAGAATTAGAACACAAAAAATATTTTGTTGTGTCCTCCTAAGGAGTTATGTAGGGAACATGCAAATATGTACAGATCTATTTATAATTCTTAAAATAAGCTCATGATCTAGTCAACTATTCATTGTTATCATCTGCGCATTAACTACTTTAAATGTAATAATTTTGCCATAAGCATGTATGACTTGGATAATACACACACACACACACACACACACACACACACACACACACACACACACACAAAATAGAGCAATTTTAAGTCCAAAAGTAAAAACTGGCTAATTGAGTTGCTAAAACTATTATTCAGATGATAGTTGCTTTTCATTCAGGCACCCAATTGAGAGATGAGGCATATGATATAATTCACTATGAGAGGTTCCATTTTAAAATAAAATTTATTAGCAGTAATTTAGGACAGTGCTTTAAGTTACTTTGTAAAATTTCAGCTTGCTTTCTAACTCGATTTCTGGGAGGTTGTGCTATCTGGTAAAGGTACAATACCTTGAGGGTTAATTTACTTAAAGGAGAAGGGTGTGTGTGTGTATTATTAGGTCTGCTCAGCAGGGCTTTTTGGTTTTCTTTTGTTTTTAAAATCAAGACTTTCTCTCCTCGAATGTCGAAGTGGGAATAAGTTGCTTGCTAACCCCGACACTGAGTGGGGGCTGTTACTCTCAAGAGCTACCACCGGGAGGAAGCTGCCCGTGAATGAGATGGCTGGTGGCAACACCGCACTCAGAGCATTTCTTGTGCAGAGAGCTGCAACTCCAGACCCCCTGGTCTTCTGGCTCACTTGAATCTGTCCTCCAGCCTATTACATATTTTTTTCACACATATAATCGTTTGTTTGCAGTCTGGAAATATAAAACCACTCAAGAAATGGAGGCCAAACTGTTGGTAAGAAACTTCTAATCCACACTGAATATCTCACGATGTGTGTGGTAGGCAACTGAGTGATTTATCTTGTTCTCCTCTGTCTGCTTCTCAAGTTCTGTGTACTTCCCTTTGGATGGAAGTCATCTGTTGTCCAGCTCACAGTGAGTAATGAGCATTTGAAATTCAATGCGAAGAGAGTGGAAACACCTTTCTCATTGTTTCTCTTTTCCTTATGTTTTTCTGCTGATTTTTGTCCAGAGATGGGTTTAAAAATACCAAACATTAATAATTCAGGAAAAACAAGTTGAATGATGGAGGCAAACACTGTGGGTTTATTGTGAAAGAGGAAGAATATCTTAAATATATTGTCTCATCTGGTGGTCACAACAATCCACTGAAGTGTGTGTGCGTGCGTGTGTGTGTGTGTGTGTGTGTGCGCCTGTGTGTTTTGGGAGTGGGGTCCTATTATTATCTCAGTTTTACAGATTAGTACCTGCAACTTAGAGATGTAAAGTAATCTTCAACGTCACACAGCCGTGGATTTTCAGGGCTAGGAATGAAGCCAGGCAATCTTAATCACTATGCTACACTATATTGCTGAAATGGCTTTAAATTACTCAGTTCAGGGAAAGGGAAGTTGCCTACGTTGTTAACGCATGTCATATACTGCTCAGATATTAAAATCAAAATAACTCAATTGATCTCTTGAAAAGATGCTCAGAATAAAAAAGCCTCTGCCTGGTGTTCATCTCCAAAACAATGTGATTCAGCAAGAAGGTTAAAACATCCCCGGCTTTGCTGCTGCAATAGCACAACATGACTTTATGGCAGAATTCTGGGCCATCGGAATTTTTCCCTGTATAATTATAAAGCTGTGCTTGTCCAGACAACCTGCATTTATTGGTCCCTGGGAGGAAGAAAAAAAAAAGGAGGGGAAAGGTCTCGGACAGAGATGGTGTGAAAGAGGACCTTGGGGAAAGGGACCAATCAGGGCTTCTCTCCATGCTGGTGGAAATGAGCCCTGCTCCTCTTTTGTTCCTGCTCCAAGTTATTTGGCATCCTTTTCTTCTCTCTTCTTGATTCTATTAAACTCCCTCGGGGCAGAACGATAGTCACAACAGCCAATTAGGGGGACACTGAAGGAAGAAGGGTCTCCAGTGACAGCTCCTTCTCTGTCAGCAGGGAAACAATCACCTTCCTGGAAGTGGTTGTAATTGCCCTACTCCTTTCTTCTCCTTTCCGTCCTCCCCATCCCTGCCCTCTCAATCAACCTCCTTGGCCTAAAGCTAGTGAATTACAGGACCAGAACAGCACGAATATGCTCCCTCGCAGGTGGTTTGAATTAATGTGCAGGCAAACCCAAATCTTCTTCTGGGATCAGCTAGTGCTTGTCCCCAAGCCCTGCGTATACCGGAGTGTTTCTCAAGGTGTGCGCTTGGACCACCTGCATCAGGCTCACGTGGGAGCTTGTTAAAAAGGCAGATTCCTGGGAGCCTCCCAGATCCTCTGATTCAGAAGCTCTTAGGGTAATGCTGGGAAATCAGCATTTTTAACAAGTTCCCCTGGTAATTCTTGAATATGCTATAGTTTGAAAACCACTGCCCTGCCACTTGTGATGTGCTTTTCCATAGATTGCCAGGCTCAAATCCCAGATTCTTCAGAGGTTTGTTTCCTTATGTCCTTTTCCGTGCTGTTGCTGTTTTCCTCTCCAGTTAGTCAAGCACCTCAAACCAGTAGGTCCTCCGTTAAGAAGACCTGAGAAACCAGAGTTAATTTCCCTGCCAAAGGAGACAATGAAAAGAAGATCACACAAGCTTAAAAAAAAAATTAAGACCAGAAGTGAGATACTCGTAGTGGAGGGTGGAGAGACTTAGTCTTAGCTGAATCTTTGTCGTAATGCCTGGAGCAACACTGGGTTCGAACCCGGCTTTGTCAATTTGGCTCAGTTTCCTCATCTGTCAAATAGGGGTAATAAATTATTTACCTGATAGAGTTGTTGTGAGGATTACATGAGTTAATACCGGTAAAGTGCTTAGAATAGCACCTGGCTCAATGATAGCAGCTAGTTAACCAAGGTGGCAGAGAACGGCATGTTGACAATCTACGATTCAATAAATCCAGCGTGTCTCCAAGTTACAGTTGGTAAAACTTAAGTATTATTGTCATCCTTTGTTGTCTCTAATAAAGATGTAAGAAGAAATATTAACAGAAGCAAATGTTAAGAAATGTCACAGTGCCCCTTACATAGAGATTTCCCAACTTTAGTGCTAGTGTTATTTGGGGCCTGGTAATTATTTCTTGAGGGTCCGGGGACTGTCCTGTGAATTGTGGATTTTTTTTTTTACCAGCATCAGTGACCACTGCCAGTAACAGTTGCAACAACCAGAGATGTCTCCACACGTTACCAAAGATCCTCTGGGGGGTGGGGCAAGATCACTCCTTGCTAGGAATTGCCTTATTTACATTTTCAGAAATGTCCATAAAAATTATATTCTCTCATTTTCTAACACCTCCACCTAAGGTGGGGAATGCAAATAGTCTATCATTGCTCCCAGTTTACAGATTAGATGATACTGAGATTCAGCAGCTTGCACAAGGTCACTTAGCTGGTTCTCAGGATGGTTATGCTCCCAGTTTAGTTCTTGATTAATTGATACCCTCCACATCCATGTCCATGAAGTGCAAAACAGTTGTATGCCAGCTAAAGTCCTGTAGTTTCTGATGACCTTTTATCATCATTTACTTTGGCACAAAGCGAGTAAGCAAGTATCGTAAATTCAAAGTCTTGCCCTTCACAGGTAGCCCTCAATCATCTTCTTTCTAGAAACTATCCAATAATAATGGAAGTGTCTACAGGCTCCTATACCTCAGGAACATGATTCCTTATTCTTTCATTAGACGTTCACAGAACATCAACCATGTACGTACTGGTTACTGTGCTACCCACTGAGGAGTATAAGGCAATTAGGAGGGAGGACCGTCCCTTACAGAGCTCACCAGCTAGATGAGGATCAGTCACACACAAACACACATGGTAATAATGTGGGTAAGATAGACAAAGCTGGTAAAGCATGCAGGTATGAAATAGCTCTGAGCAGGGGAAACTGCAAGAGTCTGGGTTTGATGGAAGATTCTATGTGAGAAGTGGCAGGACATAAAGCTAGACAGGCAAGGAGAGACTAGAACATAAAGGGAATCTGAAGTTCCCCTAGGAGGCTGGATTTTATTCTGTGGGTGATGGGGAGACTCTGAAAAGGGAGACCCAATCAGACTCTGTTTTAATATAATCAGTCTGGCCTAGATCAAAAAGGGGGAAAGACCAGAAAAGAGAAACACTTTGGTTTTGTATGAAATTAAAACCCCCAATATTTACTGCCAATTTTCTTCCCCCAAAGATCCCAAGAAAAAGAACAAATCTTAAATAGAAGAAAAGATACAGCTGCTCTGGCCTAAGTGCAGAATCCTTTAATACTATCTTCTGGATGATATACATGTGTGTTTACTCAAGTCTCAGATTTAATTGGATTTAAATAAGAATCTGAGCAATCACCCAGAAGGCCTGACATAAATAGGAGAGTAGCAAGAGGTCAGAGAAGATACATCCTGTCTGTTCCTATTGAAAGCAGATTCAAGCCTTCCCCACCTGTATCTTCCTCCCCCTCTAGTAAAAAGCTGCTCCTTATATTACTAAGCAAGAAATATGCATTTGGAAAGTCTACATGCAACAACTTCCATCCTCACCCCCACTCCAAATAAGGTCAACCAAATGCTATAATTTTGATTTATTTCTTTTGTAATCTATGTCAAGCGTGATTTAAAAGAAATGCTTTGTTCTACTTTGGCTTTAACAAAGAGCTGCTTCATTCTCAATCCAACTTTAAAGCTAAAGTATGGTTGGGACGCTGGCCATCATTTTGCAGGCTTAGGTTGGCATGCACACTTGTAGAACTTGATTCTTTTCCTTCTAATTACAGCTGTCTGCCTGCTCTGTGAGGAAGCTCTTAGGTGAAGGGTGACCTAGGCATTGTGGCCTCATGACCTGAGTCTACAGCATTCATATGCTCATGGTTAACTAGGTCTCTTTTAATCTTGGAAGTTAATTATGTTTTTTTGAAAAAAACACGGTTGCAGGGGAGAGGCCAGGAGAGCCAGGGTGGCAAAAAGGGCATCTGGGGGCTTGAGGCCATGGTTACTTACTGATTACTACATAAATAGTTCAGTATTGTAGCTCATGGTATAGCCTGTGCTGTATTCCTCACCAGCTGAATGTCAGCTCTGGGTATAGTTGACTCTAAAATAGAATGTAGTTCTGCTGCATGTGCACTTCTTGAATGAAGACAGAGGGGAAAATTTCTCAAAGGAAGTGTCTTCACTTTATGACTGAGAATCTTGACCATAACATATAATTTGTTGAGAATTCACACTGATTTTTCTTTGCCAATTTCTAAAGTTCTCCTGATTACAAATTCTTTTGAATCCTTGTTCTTAGAACAGTTGTGCAATTAGCTGTCAGAGAGACAAGGATAACCTCATAATAAGGTAAGTGTGGAAAAGAACCCTTCTACCTATGAGTGTGAGAAAGAAAACAGAAGGGGAGAAAGAGAAATAGTGCCAAGCAGAAAAGCAGGAAGCAATACCCATCAATGATTTTCCTGTCCCCACAGCATTTTAATCAATGTTATGCATTTGGTGCTGCTGTTACATATAGCTTTAATAACAAAAAATAATGCATAAGAACAAAATAAAATTGTTTAGGCCTAAGTAGTGAAACAAAGCAGGATCCTGTGGGGCTCCTGGGCTTGGGAGCATTTCTTTGTCTCCCATTTCTTGTTTGTAGGGAATAGACTCCAGCCTCCATGACCTTCCCTGAGTTCCAAAAGGCAGATTCCAACTGTTGCTAATCAGGGAAGGGAGGGGATGCAGAGACAAGGCAGGAGCAGTCCAGAAACAATAGTGCAGCCTTGCGGCAGGGTCCTGGTTATGCCTCAAGGGATACACATAACAATATCTCTGAGCTCTTCTACAGAACTTAAACCCCAAAGAAATGGAAGATGTTAGCATTCTTCATTCCAGAGAAGGCCACAGTTTGATAACTTCAAGAAGCTTAGCAGGAGATCACCTGAGATCAGATTAAAGGAACCAGAGAAGCTCATCAGGAAACCACCTGAGGCCAGATTAAAGGAGTGCAGGCCCTGCTCACACCCTGATCCTTATCAGAAACCCCACCTTGGAGCCATCGTGATAAAACCCCTCACCAAATACCCTCTGGGTTGGGACACCCAATTTTGAGGGGCACAAGCCCGCTGTGTCCCCCATTTGCCTGGCAAAGCAATAAAGATTCTTTGCTACTTCACCCCAAACTCTATCTCCGATATTCAATTCGACACTGGTGCACAAAGGCTGAGTTTTCGGCATCAGTAGTAAAGAGAACTCAAGTCTATGAGATCAATCCAGTTTTGTTCCCATGTGTAAGTGGTTTTGCAGGTGAATGAGGAAGAATATTTGAAATCTCTGCTCTCTCGGAACTCCCGGACAGGACAGTGGTTGTAGGTTTGGAATGCTTAGAGAAAACTGTCATGTCCCAAATGAAACCCACCTATGGCTACTGATTTTCCTATATCCTCTAGCCACCAATTAGCAATTAGAATAAAAATAGCGAGAGTAATTAAAGAAATAGTTCTCCTGATGTAGTAGGCCATATGTTTACTGAACACCAATTCTCTCTCTTTCTAAAAAACCCCTGAATTTTGTTTTAATGTATACCTGCCCACCTCCCCACCCGCGAGGCAGAATCCAGATTAGTTAGCACTGTCCAAATAAATACAGTCATATATGCAATTCAAAATATTCTAGTAGTCACATTTTTAAAAAAAGTACAAATAAACAGGTAAAATTAACTTTAATAATATATTTTATCTTATCTAACATTATTTTAATATATAATCAATATAGAAATTATTGAGATATGTGATATAATTTTGATATTAAGTCTTTGAAATCCAGCGTATCTTTTTCACTTACAGCACATATCATCTTAGACCAGCCACATTTCAATGTGCCCAGTAGCCATATGTGACTAGTGGCCACCATATTGGTCACTGAAGGTCTAAGCTGACTACATTTCCTTGGGAACTATAATTCGTCTGGAGCCTAAGATTGCCCAACCAGGCTGACAGCAGAGACCTTGCCTGTGGGCAGAATCTCTCTTTTCTCTCTCCTGCTGGACAAGAATAAGAAAGAATAAAGCCCTCATTAACACTGTCAACCTTCTTGGTACTACAAGAGGAACCAGCCTTTGGATGACATTGACACTGAATTAAGTAGAGAGGAGAGAAAGAAAGAACCTAGGGCTTTAGTGACATTATTGGGCTGTTTATCAAACTTGGAGTTTGCCCTGACTCTGGACTTTCCATTTAATGAGACAATATTTGTCCTAATGGTTTAAGCTGTCTTGTGTTACTTGCAGCCAAAAGAGTCCTAACTATATACAATCTAAAGCTGGTACATGGTCATTCTTTGGCCTATTAATATATTCCTCAAGGTTATGAAATAGTAGAGGAAGAACTAACCCACATGGAGTTGGAGGAAAAAAAATATGGAAAGCACTTGAATTTACTGCATTAAATATAACGTTTAAAATGTACAACATAATAGCCATATGTATAAGTAAAAATCATCTGCAAAGCACTCATGTACACTTTCTGTTCCAGAGCCGGGCGTCTGAATTCTGAGAGAGAACAAATCCTAAGGAAAAAACCCACTTTAGATTTATCTTTATAAAATAAAGTTACCTTTATTAAATCTATGTGAACTACAAAGTTATGAAGATGAAGGGAAAGCTGTTCAATAAAACTAAAGCCAGGTTTCCTCAAAGAGATACCTTTAGAAGTGTGGTTCTATTTTAGGTTTCCCACAAAGTGCTAATTAGAACATACATTTCAGTTAAAATTAGATTGCACTTCAGGAAGTGAATTATTAAATGACCTAGCATATTTTGATGTTTTCAAATGCTGAAACTCCCAGCTTTGTAGGACAATGAGTCTTTAACGATAATTTATTCCCCTCTTGTCCCCTTTATTGCTAGATAGTTGGGAGCCCTAGATACTTACAGGGCTCCTGGGACCCAGAGGAGGGTACCAATTAGGCAGTTTGGTTTCACAAAGAAGCAAAGATTGCCCTGAGGTGAAAAACTCTGCCTCAGCCGGCACACCCTTGAACTTTAACTGTCTTTACTGCTAATCATTAGAAGCCAGCAAAGAATTTGGCCTTTTCCTCACCATTTCATTATCTCTACTCTTCAGCCTAAAAGCACATACTTTCTCTTATTCTGAAGGCAACACTAAAGACAGCAAATTTACCATATACATAAAAGAGAGCAACCACTCTCTACTAGTTTTAGTAGCTACTGCTTCCAAAAATTGCCTTAGGTCACCTAAAGTTGACTGCCCCTAGAGATAAACATCTGAAGATTTTACATAAGTAATGGGTGTTTTCAGGACAGCATAATTACCTGGGGCTCCAAGAAAGTGACAAGCAGCAGCCTCAAGGTTACTGAATAATATATGGTTGCATGTTTGACTCATACATAGATGTAAAAAAGAACAGAAAGGTCAATCATCATGTAAATGACAATTTTATTCCTTTTTTTACCCATTCATTTAATTACTTCACTCAAAACAACTTTGAGACTCTATTTTGTGCCAGGCCCCGTACTAGGCACCTAGGATTTTATGAGGAAGACGGCAGATTTCTACCTTCTCAGATGCCCCCGAGGGGCAGGGTGGATGCAGCAGGTGCAGAGGGGCATGGAGAATGGTGAATGAGCAGATTATTAATTCCCAGAAAGTGCTACCTCGGTGTACCTGGGGAGGCCAAGGAAGGTTTCTCTATTGTCTTAGAGAGTTTCATTTTTTCTAAACATTAGGGGTCTGTACATTCTACATTTCTTTTGACTTTCTCAACACTTAACCACCTTTCTGGCCACACAGTGAATTCAGTGACTTCAGATTGCTTGGTGAGAAGACACTTTTCCTTTGCTTGGAAGAAAGTAACCATTTTTGAGTTTGCAAAAGTCAGTACTTAATCATAAAAGCATTCAGAGAGTAGTATATCCTAGTCTTGTGGAAGTTCAGACTCCAGAGCCAGACTCCCTGGGTCTGAAACCCAAGCTCTGCTATTACCACATGTGTAACACTGGTAAGTTGCTAAACCTCTCTGTTCCTCAGTTCCTTCATAAGTAAAATGAAAACTTTATAGGATTTTTATGTATGTGTATAGGGATGTATGCATATAAGTTTATAGGGTTATTATGAGGATTAAATAAATTAACTTACTTAATAGTACCTGAAATATAGTGTTAGCAGCATTATGTCTCCATACAAATGGAATTGCATGTTACTTGGTGTTAAGGTTTGAAAATCAGTAAGTAAAGTGATATTTAAATATAATCAAATTTTCCATGAAAATCCTCAAGAAGTTACCTTTTTGGAGACCCACTGCCCAGCTTTCAATATGTCTAGCACTGTCAATTTTTCTTTCAATGTTGGAATAGATTCCTGTTTCTCTGATAAAACACCAAGTAGCGTAGTAAGTTTGCATGTAAGAACCATGTCATTAAAAAGTCCATGTTTTTAAACATTAACCTCCTGCTGAGAAGAACTCAGGAACTGATCTAGGCAAGAGTGAACTGCTTTTTCATCCCTTCTTAGTACTGCCTCCAGTTATTCGCTTGGCCAACTCTCTAACTTTCTTATCTTTGCTCAAATGTCATCTTCTCAATGGGATCTACTCTGTCCAATTGTCCACCACCCGATACTGTCTACCCATCAATTCGTTAGCATCTCAGAGATTAAAAAGACAAAGCTCAATTGTTTTGGTTACTATGGTCAGAGAGAGCTATGCAGATCACCCACAGCTTCTCTGAGCAAAGCAGAGAGCAGACTGTTATGTCAATCTTACATAAAGTTTTGGGAAACATGAAGTTTAAGGATTGGCAGAATTTCAGAGGCATGAATTCATTGGTAGAAGAAAGATTACTCCAAGAGACTGCTGTTGATTGGTGGGTTGGCACTCAGAGGTATGTTTTTTTGGAACGAGTTCCTTTCTGATTGGCTGACTTTTAGAAGAAAGGGATTGACACTGATTGGTTGGCTTGTAAAAGTGTGTTCACAGAGGTGAGTTGTCCTGATTCACTGACGTTGTCTTGTTACTAGAGCTACAAAAATAACCAGTCTTTTCCTATCAGTGTGGAACTGTTTTTCCAACTCTACACTCTCAGTCTCCCTTATTCTGCTCTACCTTTCCCCCCATTGTATTTATTACCTTCTAAGGTAATAGATGTTTACTTATTATGCTTACTGTTTATTGTCTGTCTTCCCTTGCTAGATCGTAAGCTCTACAAGTCAGGTATTATTAGTTGTTTCATTTTCCTGATAAATCCCACTTTTCTAGGACACTGCCTGGCACAGAGTGAGCACACAATAACTATTTGTTGAATTATTGAATGTTTGAAGAGTGTCCGCCCCAAGCAAGAGGGAAGAAGACCAGTAAAGTTTATTTCTATACTTTTTCCTCCCTCCCTGGACAGTCCTGACCCACCTGCAAATACGTCTTTTATTGTGATGCCCCGTTGATATGATAGGAATATACTTTAGTCAACATTTTTTATTCTCGGGGCATATAGTTTTTTAGTTTGAATCTTGTTTGAGGGTGGATCCAGGTTTTGGGGACACTCTTCAAGAAAAAAGAATACACAATTACAAATACAAAAAGTTGCTTGGAAGGGCCCATGCATATGGAGCTCTGACTGTTCAACTTCACTCATTCCAGCCCTGCTGATGGGATTCAAGACACCACTCCTTTCTCTTATCATTTTGGAAGGAGTTTCAGACAGTAGCAAATTGGAGAAACAGTGATGTCTCCTAGCATGATCTATGATGTCAACAACAGACAAGATTAAACTAAAAGGTAAAGAGAAAAATAGCAAAAAATGTAGTTTGAGTCTGTCAGCATAATACAAGTTAAAGTGATTTACCTGAACCATTTAGGTTAATTACAATGAAGCACAATAGGTGGTATGCATGTCATTAGTTTGACAGCTTAACTTTGGCTGCGGCGAGGGAACTTGCACTTGATTCTATGCTGAGCCAAGGAGCTTCTTGGGTTTCTGACATGCAACCGAAACCTTTCAGATTTTTTTGTTAAAAGCAAAGGAAGGCTGGAACAGAGTCACAGTGTGTGAGGCAAATAGCAATTGGAGGGAAAGGGGATGTTACAGACATTAACAGTATCCACAGCCTCAAATGACCTTTCATTCATCTCCATCCAACACTGCATTGTCTGTCCAGTCAGGTGATGCTTTGTTTAATTGCTTGATTGATCTAAGTCTTCCCAACTATACTGTGAACTTCATAAGAGCAGGGGCCCCTTCCAAGTTCTTGCTCTCTCCCCAGCACTGGCAACATGTCTGGCACATAAAAGGGCTCAATTAATAATTGTAGTGTGGATTTGTTTTATGAATGAATACATGCTTTCAAGAAAAGTTGTCTCACTTTATAATATTTCACTTGGCAGGGCATCTCCCTATTCTTTTATTTCATTTATTTCTACAGGAGAAAGGAGAAAACTCCTTTTCTCCTTAAGCCCAAGGCTGGAAGACTTAAGTCCCTTTATGGGAAATTCCCTAATAGCAGCTGCCTTAATCAGAACTAAATTTGACCATCAAGACATCTAGTCTGTATTTTGTCAACTTATCACCTTCATTTTCTTTGTAACATATTAACAATAAATGCACAGCAAGAGAAATGAAAAATATTATAACACACTCTCTTTACCTAACTTGAGCATATGTTTGGCCCAGTAAGTCTAAAACATTTGATATTCTTCATGGGGAAATTGGGAACTTATGTTGTCTGAAGTTGGTGCTTTTGTTTGACATGTTTTCCATAGTCATGTTACCAGTAATTTTAGAGGTCCCAGAGTAAGAAATATATCTCCTCCCTGAGTTCAGTAATTCTGTCATCCAAAGGTCTGAGAGTTTTAACACTTGCATTTGATTGTTTGGCTAGAGAGGAAGTTTTATGAAATGTCCTTTCTATTTTCAGAATATATACTTAACACTAGAAAACCTGCTTGTAATTGTGCCAACAGTTACGCTATTATTTCTTTTTTTTTTTTTTTTTTTTTTTTTCGGTGGTATGCGGGCCTCCCTCTGCTGTGGCCTCTCCCGTTGCGGAGCACAGGCTCCGGACGCGCAGGCCCAGCGGCCATGGCTCACGGGCCCAGCCGCTCCGCGGCATGTGGGATCTTCCCAGACCGGGGCGCGAACCCGGTTCCCCTGCATCGGCAGGCGGACGCGCAACCAGTGCGCCACCAGGGAAGCCCTACAGGATCCTGAAAAGAAACCTCGTACCCATTAGCAGTCAGTCCCCAATCCCCTCCTCCCTCAGCCCTGACAGCCATTCATCTCCTTTCTGTCTCTGTGGATTCTTCTGGACATTCATATAAATAGAATTATATGATACATAGCCTTATATGCCTGGCTTCTTTTACTAAGCAAAATGTCTTCATATCATCCATGTTTTAACATCTATTAGTACTACGTTTCTTTTCATGGATGACCGATATTCCATTGCATGGATATACTACATTTTGTTTTTCCACTGATCAGTTGACAGACATTTGAGTTGTTTCTGTTTTTTGGCTATTATGAATATGCTATGAACATTTGTGTGCAAATTTTTTTTGTGAAGGTATCTTTTCAGTTCTCTTGGATATATACCTAGAGATGGAATTGCTGGGTAACTCTATATTTAACCTCTTGAGGAACTGCCAAACTGTTTTCAAAATAGCTGCACCATTTTACATTTTCACCATTGTCATATAAAAATTGTACTGGATGGAGTTAAATAGGCAAGGAAGACTCATTCAAAATTATTGCAACAGGAGAGAGAGATTGAACTCAACTCCAGATATAACAGGAACAGCTGAGAATTTACAGCCAGCTGGCAGGGTGAGAGAGTAGGTGGATGGAAAATCATTAAGAGGATCTGCGTTGGGTATCAAGGTGGGTAATTCTTACTAAACTGTCTTGGCAGGATTCTTGCTGAACTGGGCTCATCAATCCAAGAATGGGCAGGCCAAGGATGATGCCTAGTGGAGATGAGGGCTCAGAGGAGCCTGACTTAAGTCTGATCAAGGAGGGAGTCTTTGTCACCCACAACATGTAAGCGTTCTGATTTCTTCATGTCCGCACCAACACTTGTTATTGTTCATCTTTTTTATTTTAATACCCTAATGAGTGTGAAGTAGTATCTCATTGAGGTTCTGATTTGCATTTTCCTAATGACTAATAATGTTGAGTATCTTCACATGCCTATTGAAAGATTCTTATATCTTCTTTGGAGAAATGTTTATTCAAATTCTCTGCCCCTTTTTTATTGGGTTATTTGTCTTCTTGAGTTGTAAGAATTTTTAGTTGTAAGAATATATTCCGGAAAATAGATCCTTATTAGGTACATTATTCATTTTGTGAATTGTCTTTTCATTTTCTTGACAGTGTCCTTTGAAACACAAAAGTTTTTATTTTAATGAAGTCCAATTTATTTTTTCTTTGGTATCCTCATTGCCTTTTAAAGGTTGCTTTTCCACAAGTAACGTACAGAATCATAGGAATCATAATGTCCCCAAATGTTAATATGCATCAGAATAACCTGGCAGCTTGTGAAAAACGGGGATTCCCTCAACCTGTTCCAAGACATTCTGATTCAGCAGGTATGGCTCTGGACCTAGTCATCTGCATTTTTAGAAAGCTGTTCAGGAGATTCTCAAGTATGAGGTCTAGGGACCATATTTCAAGCCACACTATTTTCTAAGTAAATAACTTACACAAGAGATCATCTAGTTGACACCCCTGAAGTGGACCCACTCGTGGTGACCCAAATGATTCATGCTTCTAGTAGAATTCCTTCCACTTGAGCAGATAAAGCCTATGATTTGCTTCTAATCAGCAGAATATAGCAAAGGTGCTGGATGTCACTCCTTGATTGTTTTGTTGTATAAGACTCCATCTTAGTGAACTGGAGAGAGAGATTCTCCTGCTGGCCTTGAAAAAGCAAATGGCCATGGTATAAACTGCCAGTGGAGAGGGCTGGGAATTGTGGGTGGCCTCCAGCTGATGACCAGTAGGAAGCAAGAGCCCTCAGTCCTATAACCAAAGCAAAATAAATTCTTCCAGCAATGTGAATGAGCTTAGAAACAGATTCTTCCCTATTCAAGGCTCCAAATCAATCCAGCATTACAGACTGATGAGATCCTGAGCAGAAGAGCCAGCTAAGCTATACCTGGACTTCTGATCCACAGAAGCTATGACATCAAGTGTGTTTTTTGAAGCTGCTAAGTTTGTGATAATTTGCTACACAGCAATAGAAAACAAATGCACTGCCTAAACCTATACTTAACCTGTTTTAATCCATGTCCCCCATTTTATAACAGTAAACGTACACATTTACCACTCTTTTAATGTTAGCTAAAATACAAAGTAAAAAGAAATACTTTGACCAAATAAAGTAAAAACAATGACATAGATCTGCTTTGTTTTCAAAGTATATGCAGCTCCATTTCTAATTTTGATATTTGCCTTCGTGGCCAAATATAAATTTCAAAAACATGAAGTAACTTGTCCAAAATCACAAAGCTAGTTTGTGGCTGTCACCATCATATTACATCCCCTGTCTAAACAGCTTCTTCAATCTTCTTGAAGCAAAAGACCATACTTAATATTATGTTGATCATTTTTCCAAAGGAAAAATTGAGACAAGTGGTCTGATACAGGAAATCATCCAGTTCATAAATATATTAATAGGAAAGGTCTTATGATATATAAATACTAAATCACATATAATTGTACATTTAAAATGTAATCTTCATTGAAAAAATGAAAATGATCCCAAATCAAGGCCTTTTGAGAACTTCTGTTTCATAGCAGCATAATTAACCAGCATAGTGTCTGTGGGGACCAGATTGTCAAGAATCACTCTGGGGCATTGGTTAAACATACCCATTCCGCAGCTTCCAGAGCAGGGACCTGGGATTCTGTACGTTAAGGAAGTGCTCAGGTAAGTCCTATGATAAGGCACATTTGGGAGACTGGATAATATGAAATATTTCTTAACTGATTAATTAACAGATAGATTGACGTGTAGATATTCAGCTGTTCAATTGCTAATATGCACACTTAGCTTCTGTATTGGGTTATAGGGAATGTTTAAGTGGAGAACATCTAGACTGAAATACACCATCAGTTAAGTATGGAAGAAACTCAAAGCACATGTGCTGAATTTATTATACAGTTGACTTCAAATAACTATTTTCTTTTTGAAAATAAGAATCAAGGGGGATGAAAGCATTCATATTCATAATACACATTTTGGGGATTTATCATTGTTGGTATTGTTAATGGACATGCCCCACCTATCCTGAGAGCAAAGCAAACAGTAGGAGAATTGGGGACCTCTCAGAATGGCAAAGGAGATAAGATAGGAAAAATAAAGTGGAACTTCCCTGGTGGTCCAGTGGGTAAGACTCCACGATCCCAATGCAGGGGGCCTGGGTTTGATCCCTGGTTAGGGAAATAGATCCCACACGCATGCCGCAACTAAGAGTTCGCATGCTGCAACTAAGAAGCCCTCGAGCCACAACTAAAGGAGCCCATGAGGCACAACTAAAGAACCTGCCTGCCACAACTAAGACCCGGTGCAACCAAATAAATAATAAATAAATTTTTTAAAAGTCTGAAAAAAAATAAAGTGAAAAGAAACATGCAATGGCTTCTCAACTTTTAATAAACTCTCATAATCAGAGTTTGAATCCCCTCTGGATTAACTGAATCCAAAAGGAAGATTTTAAAAGACTTTCTTTTTTTTTCCATGGACTCCCTAGACCTTGTGCTTAGCAAGGGCATTTTCTAGGTCTTGCCAATTTTGATAAATTAGTTGCAAGTTAATCAGAAACATATGGACTATATGTATTCATATTTATAAATAGGGGAAAGGTACTTGGAAAGTACATTTGGTTAATGCCAAAGTCTAAACGTTTCAGAAATAGTCTGTGGTGTTTTCAGAAAACAAAACATTTCTACTTGTCAGCAGTCTAACGTCAATGTATTTATATAATGCTGCTTTAGCCTTAAACCCAAATTAACAGAAAGGTTCATGTTACAAAATAACTAAGATTTTTACTAACTCATGAGCACTGACTTGGCTGGTCTCTACTGTTCTCAGTCAATCACATGCTCTTTAATGTTCAGTCCTTTTTTCCCCACATGGCATGTACAGGAGTAACACAAAGGTAAGTGGTTCCAAGGTCAGCACGTACCCGTTCTGACATCTTCCCAATGGTTGGTGGATCTTTAAGAGATGCAAACAATATATAGAATTCTGCATATATTCTCCAATGTGTGTTCTTGAAAGAACAATCAGTAACACACAAAGTTAATACAATACTGAAATATAATATGCAACTCAAATCTTAATTGTAGTTGGACAGCTAAGGTAACATTACATAAAGAGGAATAGTATTTTATGTGGTGAATAGCAGACTCAGTTTTTCCATTTTTAATTTGTTATATAATGTTATTTTTACATCCCACTCAGATAATCCATTATTAACATTTGAGCATTTCCCTGAATTATCAATTATTTTACCTATATAACATATGCACTTTAAAAAATTGGTAAATTCATGCCAAAATAATCTAGTAATTCTGAATATTTAATCACTTGATACAAACACTTCAGGAACTTCAGTTATTGATGTTTAAAACAATAAAGTACAGCCCCATTTTATACGGAGATTAGGTTTTAAATGACTACATAAGATAAAAATTTCATAAAGTCAAACCCACCCTTAAATTTCCTCACTAGGCCATCGAGGCCAAGATGTATATTACTGCATAAGATTGCTGTACAGTAATTCTTCAGCACATTAGAGTCTGTGAACTGCTGAGCTAATTGAAGGAAGGAGCAAAGGAGAGTTATTGTGCAGAAACTGCAGTAGACAGATTCTTCTGCCTTTAAGATACCTGCGAAATCCCCTTGGACCAAAGGGGGAATGAGTAGAACATTCTGAAGCGCTCCTCCTTCCTGCAGGCATTCTTTCCTTTTACTGTTTGGTTTTTATAACTTTAACGTCTGTTAACACACGTGTTTGAGGTGAGCTTTGAGTTGCTAGTGAGGCCACATCTTAGAGAAGGTCAGTTCCTAAAGACAGAACTTCAGGTAAAGAGCATTTAAATGGGACTCTGCTGATTTAATTAACTTGGGGGAGAAAGTCAATGTGTTTGTTTTTGTGTTACTGCTTACAGTGAAAAAGAAGTCCACAGAAATAAACAGTATTGCTGGTGGGGTTATAATCATTTTCATTAAGCAACAAACAAGTAATTCATCCCAGAAACTGAAGTCATGTTAGGAACATGAATGCAAGAAGAAGCCAGTTAGAAGGTCAAAGCTGTCAAGTGCACGAAAAGCATCTGGAGAGTCTATTCAAGTGCATATTGGGGCCTGAGAGTCTGCTCAACCAAAAAACAACAGCAGATGCTGATGTTGCTGGCCCCCAGACCACACTGAGTAGCAGGGACATAAATGAGCCACATGGAACCAACACCCAGCGACTCCTAAATTACACTGCACTGCAGGTGGAGATTAAAGGATGACAGCAATTACAAACCCCAAATCTACAAAACAAACCAATAATAATAAATTGATCTATCATTTTAATACACCATAAGCAGCCCTTATGTTCTGTTTTCAGGCAGTTGTTATTTTTCTATTCACATTGTCAAATCCAATGACCCACAGGAACCATAGAGAGGATTTTCTTTAGGAATGGAGGCCAATATCATGTCGATAGATTAAAGAGCTTGTGCAGTGTGGTATTTTTATGTCAGCGATGCTAATGGCCAAAGAAGACAATGAAAACAACTTCTGAACATGGGAGATTTGTAAACTGTTTACATGAAGAAGCAACTTTCATTTATCACGTTACAATTATTGTTCAATTTTAATCTTTACTTTTATGTTCGATATAGTTAGTTTTTGATTATAGACTAGAATGCGGCAAAAACATAACAAACAAAACTTCTGTTTCGGTCAACTCATGAAGGCAGCCACTCAATATATGAAAAGAACAACAAAACAATCCCATAATCATCAAACTTCCTATCAGAATTCTCTGGTTATGTGACTGAATTTGCCAACTAGTTCAGTCAAACCAGTTCATACTCCTCAAGGTTCTAACACCCCTCTTTTTAGAAACTTTTCAAATGAAGTGAGTCACAAACTCCAAGTAACATGACAGAAAATTGTCAAAAAGATTTTGCAGATGCAGTTTTTCTGAAAATAGAATTCTAGAGCTACTTTATTTAATAAAGCTTTTAAAATTGGAGATAACTCAATAGATCTTAAAAAAATGACTCTCAAGAAACAAAGGAAACAATACAAAGAAAAAACAATAGAAGGATTTATGTATAAAAGATATTAAATGTATAGTGTCAAAGAAATTTCAGGGAAGAAAATCTGTTCTGACAACTTACAAAGCTAGATTGATTAGAAAAGTTTTGGAACATTACCAAGGTCCATGAAAGGCATGGGAAATCATTTCAAACAAAAGTGGAAAATTTTTTTAAAAAAGTTTTCCTCTATATTGAAGAATATTACAATATAATAGCAGACCAAGAGTTTCTGGAGAGTTGCCATGTGTTCCATGGAATAAGAAATAACGTACATCAGCATGCATAATTATAATAGATACCAGCTCAGCTAATGTTTTATTGCCAATGTCAAGTGATTTGAAGAAATACTAAACAAACTAATTTCTTGGATTTGCTTTTTATTCTTGTGTGAAAAGAAATGGTTTATTATTTTTGTAACATCTGATTAATAAAACTGATTTTTCCCCTTTTACACCTTGCCTGCTATGAAAGTAAGTTTAAAAAAAAAAAAAAAGGCAATGGCTTTTATTGTGAATCTTTTGTTTGCATGCTTTCCTAGCAAAATGAGTATTGCTGTTTTATGTGCCTGTGTGTAAATTGCTTTGTGTTTTACTTTTGTCCTTAAGCACCATTGTTTTAAGATACATCCATGTTTCCATGTGTATATTGAATCCATTTCTTCTGACAGTTACACTCCCAGTGATAGACACCCATGTTGCCCCAACTCTCTGCCACCACATGTAATGCTGCAGTGGACATCCTTGCACAAGTCCTCTTGGATCTGTGTAAGCACCTCCTTGGGATATATACCAAGAATGGAATAGCCGGAGGTTTCCAATTAAGAGAATGTCTTCTCCAGATCACCCAAGACCACTCCAGCTGTATTTGCCACTTAAGGTTTTATTTCTATGGTTTTAAAGAAGATCATGGTCTAGTTTGGCTGGGACAGGGATGTTTAGGAATTTATTTACTTATTCTTTCATACATTTAACAGTTTACGGAATTCTTCCTATATGTATTTGATGGTGTAAAGATGAATATCCTATCTTTCACCATAAGCCATTTTTACTGATGGGTAAAATACAGCTTGAGGTCATGCGATTAGTAAATACAGAGTTAGGATTTGGAAAAAGTCTGTCTAATTTCAAATCCCCTAGAGAGAATGAAATAGAGGAAATACTGTCTCTACAGGAAAAAATATTACCTTGCTCTCTTGAGAATGGGAAATGAGGGAAAATAGATGTTCTTCCTCAGAAAATTCACACATGTGGTTCTTGATTTGTCAGTGGAAAACAGTTCCTTGGCAAGATGGGTCTCCAACCCAAGAGTTCTGACAGAGCACTTTTGCGTCCAGAAAGAAGAGTGGATGCTCTGAAGCCCAGGCCAGAGTAAGTGGGATCTGGTAGCAGAAGCTTATAAAAGGGTCAGGTTCTCCTGCCAGGCACATCCCTCCCTTTCCTCAGTACTTTCTTTAATACAAACTCCAGCAGAAAGTTCATGGGGCACAGAACAGCACGACAAGAATGAAGTAGCCCGTATGATCCCTATAGGAAGACAAGGAACGTGTGCTGGGTGGAGGAGGGTAAAACAACTAAGGGTAAAAGCAACTAAGAACTCCTAAATCGGGGGTCTCAACTTTTTCCAGTTTGATATCTCATAAGCATGAAAAGCATTTCAGGGATGGGTTATGACAATGGTTGTTCATTTAATATTAGTTTTGAGTGAAATACATAATAGCAAAAAGCTACCATGAATATAGTAATACTTTAATTTGTATCTAACATTTCACAAATACTAGCAGATAATATTTTTATCTTATTATTTTACTTCTGCTGGTTGCATAAGGAAAGCTCAGGTGTGCCTTGGGTAGTAACAGTGGTGTACTCTTGACTTCATTTTTGGTGTTTTGATGCAAAAAGAAACCCAACTGCTTCTGTGCTCATTGCAGACTGCCTAGCTAGGGCTCTGTTGCCTCTGACACGGAGGCTGGTGACTGCAGTTGTGCCCTGCCAGCCACCCAATTGCTTCCTCCTGGCTTCCCCAGCCAGTTCACAGAGGATCATGCCACTAGAGCCTTGGGGAGAGTCTAAGAGCTCTGGGGACTCCAACACCATGGCCAGTAGGGGAGAGTGGACTTTCCAAAGACAAGCTGGCTCACCAGGGCCTGCCTTGGGGGGAACGGGGTGGTGAGGGATGGCTCCCCAGGGTACTTGTCACTTCTGCAGGAGCTTTTACTGGAAGGGGGATCCAGGCAGCACCAGCACGAGTCTAAGGAGTAGCCAGGAGCCAGCCGCTGGAGGGCATGGCTGCCATGCTCCGCTTGTGGCTAACAGAAGCCCAGGTGCGTAAGGGACCCGGGTGGTGCTAGACCACCCAACCCATTTGCAGGGGAGACTGCTGAAGGCTGCTCCACCACCAAGAAATGTGAGTGCACTCGGGGTGTATATTTATTCTATTAACACATACAACCTGAAACCTAGGGTTAATGCTTGATGAGCATTTGGATTCCCAAAATCTTGTAATGCTTTACTCTTTCCACCCGTCTACAAGAGACCATGTCATGGAAACCACTATTCTAAATGCCCCAAATCAGTGCCCCTAGGTGAGCACTTAATATACCACTTCGCACTGATATTCTTCAGTTATATATTTTTAATGTTCATATTCTCCTCATCTCCTTCATGTGGATGGCAAATCCTCTAAAAAGAGAAATTATGTATCACATTCTAATGCCCAGAATGTTTAGGAGCAAGAAAAGTGCTTGGCAGAGGGCCTTGCCCAGCAGGAAGAAAAACAAATGATTAAGCACCCACTCAGTGCCAGGAATTGTAGGGGTGCTTTACATCTATAGTAGACACTGAGATTAACTCTCTGACCTCCGTTCCAACCCCTTCCTTTGTGCAGCAACAAAGGAATGGTTTCTAAACAGGCTAATCCAGTCATAGTAATTCCATTCTCTCTCCTGTAGGGGCTTCTGAAAACCCAGGTTTAAGCCCATCAGAGCATTGCACTCACCTAATGGGTCATTGGATTTAGGCTGGGCATGAGACCTAATCTGGGAAATCTGACTGAAAGGAATGAGTTTTTCCATTTTTGGGGGGAAGAAGCCAAAGTTCTGGGTGGCAGACTGATGGAAGGATCTAGATCCGTGATGCCACAGTCATTAAATCAATCAACCAGACCTAAACTGAGCTGGGCAGATATCCTCCTTTCACCCTGCATAGCCATCATCTACTTTTCTCACCCTTCTCTTTGCTGTGAAAGGCCGACTTATCTGGACCTGTATGCATGGCCTGTCTTGTCCTCCGGCTTCCGGTTGGCTCTAACCAATGGGAACACGGGCAGGACATGAAAAGAGGGAGTAGAGTAAGTTCAGCATATTTATTCTGAGACAATATCCTGATCTGGAACACCTTCTTCTGTGAGATAATAAATTCCCTTACTATTTAAACTAGTTTGAGTTATGTTTTTAGTTACAGTAAAACATGTATACTGATACATATGTTAC
The DNA here is from genome assembly GCF_002837175.3 of Physeter macrocephalus. NCBI lineage: Eukaryota > Metazoa > Chordata > Mammalia > Artiodactyla > Physeteridae > Physeter > Physeter macrocephalus. The sequence goes on along the minus strand of NC_041221.1, from coordinate 83,257,699 downwards.
CTCATGTGAACCTTAGGAGAAGTCGAGGTAGCATTTTTTTCCACGTTATTCTAAGGAAATCATGGCCCAGAAAGGTTGAGTATCTTGGACAAGAAGCTCAAGAGGCTGCTTTTTTTTTCTTTAAGTTTAGAAACTGATTTATGTTTACTAAGTGCTCTATTATAGTATTGTTGATTTGTTTTAAAAAATTATTAAATGCCTGCCAAAGAAAAATTATTAAATGTCTTTCAAATACTTTCTTAACCAAATATCATAATCAGAAAATAGGCTCATTTAACATTTCATATAGGTTTTAGCTAATGCCTGGATGCCAGGTATATTTTCCTTCATCATTTAATCACCCTTAATCTGAGAAGATTCTGAAATAAACTAGAACACATAAATAGAGGAAGCAATTTGCCTTCTCTTAAAGGACACCCTGGTATACATCCTAAAAGCTTTTTTAAAAATCTATTTGTTTAGAATTAATTTCAATTTATAGAAAAGTGGCATGAATGGGACAAAGAACAGCGCTATGTGATTTACCAAGATTCTCCTGTTGTTCCTATTCTGCTCCAGTTACTTTTTCCCTTCTTCGTGTCCTCCTATCATTCCTTCCTCTCTTCTTCCTTCCTTAATTCCTTCCTTCCTCCCTCCCTCCCTCCCTTCCTTCCTTTCTCTTTCTCTCTTTCTCCTCCATTCTGTCCCATCTTCTCTCTCTCTCATATATATGTATATTTTTTCTGAACTATTTGAGAATATATTGCATATATTATGCCCCTTTACTTCTAAATACTTCAGTGTGTATCTCCTAAGAACAAGGACATTCTCTTAACATAACCAGAATAGGGCATTTAACATTGGATACTTTAATCTCTAATTAATATTTCGATGTTTCAATTAGCCCAACAGTGTTCTTTATAGCGTTTCCCCCTCCATCCAGGAGCCAGTCTAAGATCACATGTTATCCTTTCATTGCCTTTTATCACATTGTCATTTGTGAAGCCTCCACCCTCACTCCTCCCTTTTAAATAAAGTGCTCCAAAATTATTTTTCTGATGTTTCCTTATGCTTAGAGTCAACTTTATGCATGTCCTGTCAGACGACTACCGAGATGAGGTCGTGTGCTTCTCAGGATATGATACCCAGAGGCACCAAAGTCTGTCTGCCCTTCCTTGATATTTTAATTGTGACCACCTGGTCAACATGCTGTCCGATTTCTCCACTATGTAGGAGAGGCCTGATTTTTAAAACCAGGATTTGTCAGACTGCAAAGCACTGCTATCGGCTGCCTCCTGTTGACTTTGATTCATCTGCCCTTACTGAGAACCTTCGTGGAGCCATTATTTGCTGAGTCTAATTGAGGAGCGTTTTCTTTCTCATGAGACCAAAGTCTGGGCAAGGGAGGTTACAATCAAAGGATTTCTACAGCTTCTGAATTGTTTTCAAGTCCTAACAATTGGCCTCTCACTATGCAATCAAATAACTCTTAAGGGAAAACAATTCAATCAATTTTCCAAACCTCTTCCCTTGCTGGCTCACATTGCTTTTAGGGTATCTCACCTTCTCCGTAAAAGAAATGTGTGTTCTGTCTGTTCAGACCCGGGGTGATTTGTTTCCAAATAGCAGGCACATTGCTTTGCTCCCAGAAGCAGCTTTGGGAGGAGGAAGCCCCGGGGGTGGGAGGGCAATCAGAGGGGTTTATACAATGGTTGGCTCCTCTTCCACATCACTGGGATCCCAGGGGGCCTTAACTGCTTGGTTCTGGTCCACCCTGACAGTGCTAAAGGTCACATCTCCAGTATCGTTCATTTCATCTTTCCCGAATGATTTTCCCTGCCCCAGAAGGTAGTTGGAAGACAGTACACTCTGGGCAGGCTCTGCGGGTGGGTCTCTTGGCTTGTGTAAAATCTGGATGTTACAGATTTAAGTAAACAACTGGTCCTAAAACCAGTTGAATTGGTGTTGAGTCAAAATTTATCCCAGGCCTCAAAGACCTTTCAAGGAAGTAAAGCCCAACTCTTCACCTGTAATTACATGCTGTTGATTTGTCCAAAGTCACTCCCTTTTGTCACTTCAGGTCTGGACAAGGCTCCCAGAAGACAGTGATGGGCATTGTTTGTGTGCCTAGTGCTGGTGGAACTGTGTGTGCAGAGGAAAGAACTTGTGGTCTGTGTGTTTCACTGCAGGATACAAATCCTGCAGCAGAATCTGGCAACTATTATAAGGCTGAAATAAGCACATATAGTCACAGAACAAAGCCACCAAATTATGTGTTTAACATAATAATAATTATAAAAGCTTTATAGGCATCATTTTGAACTATCTGCTGCCATGAGTCCCTAGGGCTTCCTTCAACTATGGGGAACACTGAAAAATGAACAGTGACAGGAAGCTGGGGTGGAGAGGGAGCTCAGACATTAGTTTTCTTTTGTGTGTGTGTGATTGTTTCAAAGTTCAAATGCAATACTCAGTGTATCATTTGTTCCCACAAATTACCCCTTGGATGGTTTACTCCAAGTGCCAGCTTCTCTGGTGTACCTTCTGGATTTTACAAGTGGTCCCATCAAACAGTGATTATTATTCTTCAAGAAATTATCCAGAGTGGCTTGTTACATGACAGACATGTGGTTTGAGTTTTATTGTACACGCAGAACAAAGGGTCTGAGAGTGTTTCTTTTCATTATCTGAGCTACGTGGCTCTGAGGAAACATGAGATAGTTCGTTATTCAAATGAGAATTTTTCTTGCCTTTCATTTTCGGTTTTATTTCTGTATATCCATGACATTTCAGCAAGCAAGCTGCCTCATCCAGAAGCACCATCTGCTTTTCTCTTCAACTGTGACACCATCTGAGAGAATACCTTCTTACTTGTAAAAATACATGTGGGGTGAGGGGAATGGTGTTGTTAATTATATTGATATATATGATTATGTATGAATATATACATATATAGGCATACATCTCAGTGTGTGTGTGTGCTTTTTTATTTGTTTTAACACTAGAGCATAGATGTACAATTAAGAAATTTGGTCTCAGTAAGAACAGTAAGCAAACATTTCCAACCAAACTTTCTCTTATGTCTCAAATTCCTTCTCAGTGCAATAGGATGTCAGTTTCACGAGTAGGGGAATTTTTGTCTATTTGTTTATTGGAACATTCCCAGCATCTAGAAGAGTGCCTTGTATTGGTATATAGTAGGTGCTAAATTAATAGATATTGAATGAAATGGTGTGAATAACAGTGTTCCTCCTGAGTAATTTTTGTGTACTTGGCATATAACAGTCAGAAATTTCTCTTCCTGGCTGTGGATGTTCCATGCCATCCAAACCCAGTGTGGTTGTGATCCTCTTTTGTCCTGCACTGTGTTAGGTGATGGTCTTGAGTGGGGATGTCTTCTCTGACTTGCTACATTTTCGTACCAGATAAAGCAAAGATGCTTTGAGGCCCTCTCCTATGAGTTGTCTGGCTGTCTTGCTAACTCTCTAGAGTAGCTTAAATTATCACCAGTGAGCAACCAGCTTGGGCCCTGGCCTTTGGTCTTTTGCTGCATGAATATATGGATAGTAAAAGAAATCAGAATCTACCATCTATTGAGATATCTAATATTAAACTGTTATCATAACTCAGGAAATCTGTGAAAAATATCCTCTAGGTACAAGTTAAAATAGTGCAGTCTAACAGGCCATGAAACAACAACTGTCAGAGCGGCCTGATGTCCTGCAACTGCAACTGGATCTCATTTCAGCTGAGATTTCAGAAAAAGGCAGGGAGCCCGAGCAGCTGGTCTTCAGGTTTCCATGGCGGAAAGGATTTGCATTCACATGTTGAACATTTTCAGCTCACTCAGAGAAAATCTGACAGCAGCAAGCTCTTTGATTGTTCTTGACAGAGATACATAGAAGACAGAGAAAGAGACTGAGGTCATCCATGATATCATTAGAGTCTAATAGCTGACACGGGAGCTAGAAACATGCGATCATGCTTTTAGGTGCTGCTCTAATCGGAAATTTTCAGTGATCTCCCATTCCCTATGGAATGGAATTCAGAATTATAAGCAAGGTTTATAAAAATCTGAGCCAAATCTACCTTCTTGGATTGATGTCTCTTTGCCCACCCTGTGCTGGAACTGAGCCGGAGAACGGTCACCATTCAACACACACACCCCGACCCCCCACCCCGTCCAATGTTGCCCATGTTGTTTTGAATAGAACGGCCTCGTCTCTGATGGTTAAAGTTCTGTGAAGGGGCTGATGAGTTCCTCTGTGGACGTATTAAATTTGAGGTACTGATAGCATTGGGTTGGCCAAAAAGTTCGTTTGGGTTTTCTGCAATACAGACAAGGGGAATTGTACAGTAAAGACTTGGAGATATGCTTGGAGCTTCAGAGGCCTGGCTGGAGACTGAGATTGAAGGGGCTTTCACCTCTTGATTGTATGTGAAGGTTTGGGGTGAATGAGATCATGTAAAGTGAGTGTGAAGAGCAAGAATGACAAGGATGCTGATTTTATGGGATTAGGCGAAGGAATTAGTTCCCCTGAAGGAGACCATGAGACAATGATCAGAAGAGGAAGAACGCTAAGAAAAATAGTATTATCAATAATGAAGCTAATATTTATTGAATCTGCTACGTGGGAGAGCTCTTTTTAAGCACTGTGCTTCAGTTAACTCAACCAACACAATAACCTTATAAAGTAAGTTCTATTATTTCCATTTTTAAGACGGGAACACTGAGGCACAGAGAGGCCCGGTAACATGCCTAAGAGTACCAGCTAGTAGTGGGGTTGGCATCTGATTCCAGACTTGGTACCCTTGTCTCTTCTATAATATCTCTCCAAAGTAAAAAGAAGAAAAGAGTCAAGATAAAGAGATTGGTTCACGTTTTCACAGTGCCACATGCTCCAGAGAGGTCACTTAAGATAATGAATGGGAATAGCTTGGCTTTCCATTGGGTTTGATAATTAGGAAGATACTGGTCTTAGCACAAGTCATTTTAGTGAACTTGGGGTGAAGTTTGAAGTGAAGTGAAGTTTGAAGCAAATGGGCTCTAAAGTAGTATTACCTATATCCTGGTATAGGTAATATTACCTATACCAGGATATAGGTTATATCATCTATACCATCTACTGCTCTCTTTACCACAGGGCCTAGTTTCAGGGCACTTAAACAGCTATTCAAAAGACAGTCATTCTCCGAGTGTTGCAAGAGTGATACTGGGCATGAGACTTCAATTCTTCATACTACTTTCAATTCTCTGTTACACTTTAGTTGTGTAGAAATAGCCTACGTTGAAGATACAAAGCTGTACAGCTTGAGTAAAAAGCAGGACTGATATTTTTGTTTGGGTATGTGAGAGACGGTGGAGGAGGTAAGCTATACAGCTTTCAGAGATGAGGAAACTGAGGCAGAGATTAAGTAACTTGCTATGGTGGGGAGGGAGCAACTGCCTAGTGATTATTTCTAGGAGATTTGAAAGGCTTTCACTATAACTGAAACTAACAATTCAATTCAGATTTAATGTCAGACTTTTTTTTAATTCCCTCTTGTTGATTCTGGTGGGAAAGAGAGGGCTTGCAGGATGAGAAAGATCTCATCCCTGCCTTCAGGAACCTTCTCTCTGGTTTCTCTTAGGTTACAGAAATTAAGGAGCCTCTGTTTCTTGCAATTATCACTGCCCTCATCCCACATCATGAAGGATCATCCTGACGCCTTTGGCAGCCACAGAAACTAGCGTGAAACATGACTGCCCCTTTTCTGATGTTCATACCAATGGAAGAAGATTTCCTTATTTGAGATTGCCTCAGTAATTCATGCTGGACAATAGCATGAAATTCTTCTCATAGCGCAAATTTAAGCAACCAACTAATGAACAAGTAATTCTGATTTGATTTTATGTGTTCAAAAAAATATGTAACACACTGAATAATAGTTGATATCTTTTTAGTCATGCAGTTCAAAGCGCTCTACTAATGATAAACAACAGCCAGGTTTTAGAAAAGCATTGAAAAGAGCAAAAATATTTTTAAAACATCTTTATTGGAGTATAATTGCTTTACAATGGTGTGTTAGTTGCTGCTGTATAACGAAGTGAATCAGCTATACGTGTACATATATCCCCATATCCCCTCCCTTTTGCATTTCCCTCCCACCCTCCCTATCCCACCCCTCTAGGTGGACACAAAGCACGGAGCTGATCTCCCTGTGCTATGCGGCTTCCCACTAGCTATCTATTTTACATTTGGTAGTTTATATATGTCCATGCCGCTCTCTCACTTCGTCCCAGCTTACCCTCCCCCCTCCCCATGTCCTCAAGTCCATGAGTAATATTCCATTGTATATATGTGCCACATCTTCTTTATCCATTCATTTGTTGATGGACACTTAGGTTGCTTTCATGTCCTGGCTATTGTAAATAGAGCTGCAATGAACATTGTGGTACATGACTGAAAAGAGCAAAATTTAAAAGCAAAAACCATTAAAGCCCTTCACTTGAAAAACCCATTTGTTTTAAAACTTTAGTCCAAAGTTCAATTCTCATCTGGTTCAAAATCAATTGAGTTCACCTTATCATGTGAGGGGTTTAGAATTGAGTAGGCAGAGAAACAAAGGGAAAACGGCAACATGTGTAAGTGATCACCAAAAACCCTACCTCATTTCCAACTAAAAGGACATGCCTTGTACACAAGTCACAGAACAAATGAGATGAAACCAAAGTGCCAGGAAAAGTCACAACTTAAAGAAAAAAAAGTACAAGAGAGGTCTTTTGCCAGTAGATGGAAAGAAAGGGTATGATTCACTCTTATGGACTGGAGAGTAGGCTGTCTGCAATAGCATGTTAATAACATTAATAATAATCACAGGATAACTCTGGAAACTAAAATAAGGGGATTAGGCCGAATGGGGAGGTAAGGGACTAAATAAGAGAAGGGACTTTCCACAAAGTTCATGAAAAAACAATCTGGTAGCTTGGGGGTTGATTCTTCCCACTGGAGTGAAATTCCGCTACAAGGGTTTTCTTTTGTGGCTGAATTTTTTAGCACTGGAAACAGTTCCTCTGGAGAGAATGAAGTCAATTCACTATCGAATTTATATTCAAAGGTGAAATAAATAGGTGAGAATAAAGGTATTTTGTACTTGGACCACATAAGAATGTGTGGAAAGGAGTCTATCCCGGTGAATTTGAATTTTTCATCCATTATTTCATTCACATGGTGGAGCATTTCTCATAAATACACCTTTATGGACTGTCTCCCCCACTGTTGTAGCCAAAGTTGCTACAATCAAAATCAATGTTTCTCATATTGGCTTCAGTTGATTTTTTGGTGAAAATTTTGTGTTGCCTTCCAATGTTATCAGCATGCCTGCCCATAAGTAACCCACCAGTAGCCCACAAATGACATGACCCAGGACACAAATCTGTCCAAAAAAATCTCTGCCCCTTTTCCATCCAAAGAGCAAAAGTTCTGGCAAGGATCACATATTTGGTTACTGATGTGTTAAGTTCCCCATTGTTTTATGCTTCACAGGCTCTGTAACCCCTCGCAGATCAAAACACACATGGTGTGGAAGAGAATGAAGAGTGGAACACTGCCATAATCAGCCTTGGACAACGGGAGAGGAAGAAACAGAAAAAACATATCAACAACAAAAAAAGATGGAGCTCTTACTCTGTGTGACATACTGTGTTAGACATGGTGGGTAATACAAAGAAATTTAGGATAGAGTTTGTGTCCTTAGGAATCTCTCAATCTAAGTTATAATCTGGAGATCGTAGAAATACAGTCATCACTTGAAGCCTGTCATTTGAACAAGTATATGATAAAAGGTCAAGGACTCAGCACTAAGAATCCCAAATTAAGAGGCATCTCCCTACTACTCTCAGCTGATATGGGACAAGATTTACTAGTACACATCAGAACATCCCTAAATCTGGAAGAAAAAGAAAAAGATTAATTGATGAGTACACATCAAGTGTTAGGCACTAAGTGCTTTACATGTATTAACTCGTTTAATCTCCCCAACAGCCTTTTGAACTGGTAATATCGCTGTTTCCATTTTACAGATTTGGAAACTTGAGATATCAAAGCTAAATAATGTGACCAAAATACAGCTGGAATTATCCTATGTTATGTCTGAGTGCACAGAGACCCCAAATGAGTCATCAGCATTTCTACAGTGAAGAGGAACTGGGGGTTAACACTAGAACTCATTGTAGAGCCTGCCCATTTTCTACAAACAAATGCATCCATAATACTCAAATACATAAAGAAAGGTTCTTTGTGCTTCCTGAATAAGGAGGCCAGATAATCTGTACAGATACTCCTCTAGAGATGATCAACTAGGGTTCTGGAAGATCTTTTCCCTTGTATTCTTATAATGCAAAATACTATTAGATGAATGCATACTGTGCTTTTGCTCTGAAGCATAGCTACTTTGAAACCTATACACTGAAAACATTCTTTTTTGAATTTTATATTGTTTATTTTTTTATACAGCAGGTCCTTATTAGTCATCCATTTTATACACATCAGTGTATACATGTCAATCCCAATAGCCCAATTCATGACACCCCCACCCGCACCCCCTGCCGCTTTCCCCCCTTGGTGTCCGTACGTTGGTTCTGGCATCTGTGTCTCAATTTCTGCCCTGCAAACCGGTTCATCTGTAACATTTTTCTAGGTTCCACATATATGCGTTAATATACGATATTTGTTTTTCTCTTCCTGACTTACTTCATTCTGTATGACAGTCTCTAGATCCATCCACGTCTCAACAAATGACCCAATTTCGTTCCTTTTTATGGCTGAGTAATATTACATTGTGTGTATGTACCACATCTTCTTTATCCATTCATCTGGCGATTTAGGTCGCTTCCATGACCTGGCTATTGTAAATAGTGCTGCAGTGAACATCGGGGTGCATGTGACTTTTTGAATTATGGTTTTCTCCCACTGTTGTAGCCAAAGTTGCTACAATCAAAATCAATGTTTCTCATATTGGCTTCAGTTGATTTTTTGGTGAAAATTTTGTGTTGCCTTCCAATGTTATCAGCATGCCTGCCCATAAGTAACCCACCAGTAGCCCACAAATGACATGACCCAGGACACAAATCTGTCCAAAAAAATCTCTGCCCCTTTTCCATCCAAAGAGCAAAAGTTCTGGCAAGGATCACATATTTGGTTACTGATGTGTTAAGTTCCCCATTGTTTTATGCTTCACAGGCTCTGTAACCCCTCGCAGATCAAAACACACATGGTGTGGAAGAGAATGAAGAGTGGAACACTGCCATAATCAGCCTTGGACAACGGGAGAGGAAGAAACAGAAAAAACATATCAACAACAAAAAAAGATGGAGCTCTTACTCTGTGTGACATACTGTGTTAGACATGGTGGGTAATACAAAGAAATTTAGGATAGAGTTTGTGTCCTTAGGAATCTCTCAATCTAAGTTATAATCTGGAGATCGTAGAAATACAGTCATCACTTGAAGCCTGTCATTTGAACAAGTATATGATAAAAGGTCAAGGACTCAGCACTAAGAATCCCAAATTAAGAGGCATCTCCCTACTACTCTCAGCTGATATGGGACAAGATTTACTAGTACACATCAGAACATCCCTAAATCTGGAAGAAAAAGAAAAAGATTAATTGATGAGTACACATCAAGTGTTAGGCACTAAGTGCTTTACATGTATTAACTCGTTTAATCTCCCCAACAGCCTTTTGAACTGGTAATATCGCTGTTTCCATTTTACAGATTTGGAAACTTGGGATATCAAAGCTAAATAATGTGACCAAAATACAGCTGGAATTATCCTATGTTATGTCTGAGTGCACAGAGACCCCAAATGAGTCATCAGCATTTCTACAGTGAAGAGGAACTGGGGGTTAACACTAGAACTCATTGTAGAGCCTGCCCATTTTCTACAAACAAATGCATCCATAATACTCAAATACATAAAGAAAGGTTCTTTGTGCTTCCTGAATAAGGAGGCCAGATAATCTGTACAGATACTCCTCTAGAGATGATCAACTAGGGTTCTGGAAGATCTTTTCCCTTGTATTCTTATAATGCAAAATACTATTAGATAAATGGATACTGTGCTTTTGCTCTGATGCATAGTTACTTTGAAAATCTATACACTGAAAATTTTTGAAGTAGCAAATTTTGGACCCAGGAGACTCTAGAGTAGGGAACCATTAGATGGACAGGGCTGAGGGAAAAGCTTAGATCAAAAGAAAGCGAAGGCAGTGTTTACATAAGTGACTGGGGTATTCCCATTTCCAAATAAAAATTTTGTTTAGGTGAGGAGCCACAGATAGACCAATTGAGACACATTTTTCAAGAACCAATTATCCATCTAAGCACTCTTTTAGATGCTGTGGGGGACATGTCATCATCCTGCCTTTGTGTAGTCTACATTATTATTGAGGAAAGAAAACTAAAGCACTCAAAATGATGAGCAAGAAGCTCTGATCACAAGTCTGAAAGTTCAAGAAGAGTGTAAGAGAATAAACACCTTCCTGCCCTGAGTTTTCTGAGAAAGCAGAGCTGACATTCTGAGCTTGGAAACACCTCTCAAGAGCCTGAAGATGGACTTTTGGGACTTGGCCTGAAGAGCCCTGTGGAGAAAATCAGGCCCTGGGCTAGATGGCTTCCTCTCAACCAGCTTCACTGACTACCTCGCCTGCACGTGCAGAAGGCAAATAGCTCTGTGACCTACTTGATTAAATGCTTCATCAGGCAGGCCTTCCCCTGGGAACCGTATGCAACATTTTATTGCCTTTCTAGGCAGTTGTTTCTCATTGTATAGATGTGCCTGAGTGGATAAATAATCTAGAGCTCCAATGCCAAAGGCTAATTTGCCCTTGGGAAATATCTGTTTTTTTGAACCCCTAAGCAGCATGAATTATATTGATAGGTTTGCATATTTCTGGCTGACTACCAAGGGCCCCCCTTCCAAGAGGATGGGAAAGTCACCGGATGAAGTTTTCTCACAGAATTTACCACTGACTGTAAAGTGAAATGGCTACAATGAATACTCATCTCTCCCCATGCAATCTTAATTGGGTTGGCAACACGTGTAATTACCATGATGGCAGAAGAACCCTGTGATGTTGAGTGAAGGACCAGCTTTTTTGGCAGACAGCCTCAAAAAAAGTCATTTTCTGAAAGCCCTGACCACCACCGAACTCACTTGTGTAGAGGTACATTTTGCTTTGCTTGGACTTTACACGGCTTTCAAAATGCAGTGCTTTCATGCCTTGGAAATAGGAACTTTTAGAAAGTGAATGCTTGCTGGTTAAGGGGATTTTAATCTCTCTTTCAAATGCTGTTACTAAAGCTCAAAGCATATGAGCCTCTATCAATGGGTTGCAAACCACTGTAATGCCACACTTATCCAATTTGCAAGGATGTTAGTTTCAAAAAAAAATTTTTTTCTCTCAAGGGAAAAAAAGAAGCTTCGCAGAGAGAACCTACCCAGGAGTAAATTATAAAGATCTCCCACGAACATCAGAGCTACATAAACTTAAGGATAATTACCACCTTGGTAGGAAAAAGGAGTCTTTATTTTTTACCTTTTCACCAGAAGACTATCCACTCGTAGAAGTTCATGAAAGGTCATTGGCAGAACCTAACCTCTACTTTAAGCAAACTACCAAAGCTAAATTATACATATTTTTAAGAGCTTCTTCACAAATGCCAATTTCCAGTCCAATCATCAGTGAAACCTCAAGTCAGTGTCAAATGCTTGTCAATAATATTGAGGTTCTTTAATCAGATGCCTTTTACCAGAGATAGATTTCATTACTTTCCCCTCCGATTCTTCATAACTAGAGGGGAGCTAAAGGAGGAGAAACTGATGTTGCAAAAATAAGCCTGGAAAAGTGCTTTGGCTTGTCCAAAAATTAATGAGCTAGATTTTTTCTAGTACAATCCCTCATGAAAGTATGTTTCATGTTTGAAATCTCTATCAACTTATTCAGAATCCTGTTATATCATTTATTTAGTAGTTATGGGCTTTCAGGGATGCTTGGTCTACATTTTATTTTATCTGGATTATTAGGAAATGGTGATATTACTCAGGGTAGTGGGAGACAGCTGAATGTTCTTGAACAGCAAATGTCAAAATTGTGAAACAGATGAATTTGTTTGTAAGACCCTTTCTGATACTGCCCTTTTTTCAGTGAGCTCTCTTGATAACATGTAATTCAGTTTGTATGCTAAAGAAGCATGTTTGTATGTATTTATCTTTGTACTCCCATTTGCTTAGCGTGACTTTTGCTTGTTAGTTGAAAGTAGTCAGGGAGACTAGGATTATTATTCCATCTGTTCAGAACTCAAGGCTAGACCTCTAGGTAGAGACTTTGGGTCTAGGGGACCTTTCTGATATGCTTCAGGTTACACTTAAGGCAACTTCTATTTCTCTTATGATAAGTCTGATGTGACCTGAGATATTGTTGTGTTGATTGGCATAGCGAGGTCTCTTCCCTGAGGAGATAGTTTCTGTGAAGGAGGATAAGGAGATAATTTGTGTAAAAAGAGAATCAGCCTCATTCTTCATGGTAGGAAATGAAAGTATATTTCAAACCTTACGTTATATGACCGATAAATGTAAACTACCCAGAATTGCCTGTCCTCCACGTTTTGGATAAATGGTGGATCTGGGTCAACAGGAAATGGTTTTGTTTGTTTTTTCTCTTCTTTTTTATAACATAGCACTTGGAAGTGTTGATGTGATTTAAAACATTTTTTCTATTTTAATGCCAAGAAACAATTTCCCTGAAAGCATGTAGCTCAATATTTCTTAAAAGCCAAAAGAACAGAATGTGAAAAGGCTTTTTCAAAGAGGTTTCTGTGTTAGCTAAGGCAACAATGATCATAATAATAATCATGATCATTATCTATTTCATTTGTATAGGATTTTATAGTTTATAAAGCACTTTCATGTATATTATCTCATTTTTAAATATTACCAAAAGTTTGCATAATATGAAATTAGCTGTTGCTTATGTCAAGGCATCCTGTGGGTTATTAAAAGCTGTAGGCCAGATGTTATGAATGGTGTAGAGAGTGTTTCTTGGCAGAGAACTGAAAGGCCCAAACTTTTGTGTAGACTCAAATGGTAAAACAATCAGAAGAAAATGTGCCATAGCTTGCTTTGCTGAATAAAGGTTGCAGGCAGGGTCAGGACCAACAGAGGCATGAAAACCTGATTTGGGCTCATAATCCCTTATTCCAGGAATGGCAGGGATGCACTAGGAGTGGCAGCCTAGGAATCTAGACTCCTAAGCTCTACTTAGGAGCTTCCCACTTAAATTGTTGACAAAACCTGTTTGCAAAATAAAAGCACCTGTATTCTGTTCTATCACCATCAGCTTCATTCATTCATTCATCATCCTTTTCACACATAATTATTGTGCCAGGCACTCTGCTTGGTATTGGAGATGCAGCGAACAAGACAGACAAGTCCCTGCCCTCATGTAGTGTATGGGGTAGACAAAGAACAGGGAAACAGATAAAAAAATAATTACAGATTGAGATACGTCCTACAGAGGAAATAAATAGCTCAATAAAGAAAATCTTTAAACTTATTTTTGAAAGCATGGATCCCAAGATCAAGCTCTATTAGGAAAGTCTCAAAGATTGTCTTATGGAAAAGGATCCATAACACCCCTTTGACAAAGTCTGGACTTACTTCTTCAAAAGTGTCATAGATAGCAAGATCAAACTGTCATGGAAAATAAATGGTTAGAGAAAAAGAGATAAACATGGAAGTAAGTGTATTTTAGGAGTACATTAAATCAAATAAGATATCCTTTCACAGAAGAAACCAAGCACATCAGTATTAGAAACTTGCACTGGTAGATAGCCCTTCTCTTTAAACAGCTTCTTTAATTTTTCAGAAGAAAATTTGCTGCTGCAGATTATCTCATATATCAAATATATATATATATACACACACACACATATATTGTTTTGTTATATAATTCTGTACCACTTTTAAAACATCTTGAACAACACTGTACTGGCTTGAAATATATTTTGATCTCCTTCCTTCCTCCTTCCTTCCTCTCTCTTCCTTTCCTCCTTCCTTCCTCTCTCTCTTCCTTCCCTCCTTTCTTTCCTTCTCTCTACCTCTCTTCCTCTCTTTCTCTCTTTCTTTCTTTCTTTCTTTCTCAGCAAAATGCTCTGTTAACTGCTGAACGTTTTCACAAAGTGTATGATTCAATGCAAAATTTTCATCGTCAATGCATTTATTATAGGACTGAAGTCAGAGCAAATCTCCCTTCTCTGCACCAACCAAATAGCTTGCCTACATGGTTGACAGGAGGGAACACCTATGATTATTGACACATTTCTTGTTTAATCAAACTGATCTGAATTTTAATGTGTTAAAAAACAGAGATACAAATATTTTAGAATGCAAATGGATATATTAGGGAAGAAGTGAATCTTCAAAGGAAAATCAAGATAATGGTGGCAGAAACAACAGGGTCAGGAAATACTCAGCTTACATGTTACAAATTTCTTCTTCTGTGTTCATAGCAGACATCGCTCATCAAAACCAGAATTCTTTTCTGCTGTGTTTCGAGGTGGTCAGCACATTACAGACAGCCTCTGCCACTTGATCAGAGAAATCAAATGGGGTCAAACCTATTTGCCAAAGTGCTGCAAACCCAAATATTTTCATTTTAACAGTCTTCAAGGTCTTGCATGAAGCAGTAATATAGGAATTGAGGACACCCATTTGGGAAATGTGGAAGGATGATATTTTAGGACCAGGAGCATCTTCTCTCTTGCTCCTCAAATGTAGCTCATCACCTTTTTCCAGTCGCTCAGGATGGCAGTCCTGTCCTAGCACATAGTAGGGACATGTGGGCAAGGGTATGAAGAGCACATACTCATCTTGCTCTGTCCCAAAATACAGAAAATGTCTGTGATTTCCCCTCTGGGAAGAATTTGCTGGCATTTAAAAGGAATAGCAGGTAGAAGACTCATTGGACAGTAAAATGTTCTCTGTGACTGGGACACATTCTGTCTTGTTTTTCTGCTGCAATAGGAAGAAAGCCCAGTTCCTATTTTGTTCTAAAGTTTTTTGAAACTTTTCAGCCCATAGTTTAGTTTTGGCAACGTTTGAGTGTTGGGGTTAGTAGGTATTATGTAACAAATTATTACTTAGTAGCTGATATTTTTTCAATTCAATAAGCATTTAAAATCTCTTACTATGTACCTTGAATGTATTGCTGGAAACTTTCAAGTAACACTTTCAGTCTTTTTTCTTTGCAGAACAGGAACAAGACATATATAACTGGCAGTTATTTTATTTTTGAAGAAGTTCAAATATATTATTACTTTTTAAAATTAATTTCTTCCATTTATTTGTTTGCTTATTGATTGATTGATTGACTGATTTACATACAAGAAGCTGTAAATGACTAGTGTATAGTTTGATGAGTTTGGAGGTAAGTATATACCTGTGAAACCATAACGCAATCTATGCGATAAACCTATCCATCCGTCACCTCCAAAAGTTTCCTCCTGTCCTTTTATTACTTATTATTTGTGATAAGAACACTTGACATAAGATCTATCTTTTTATCAAATTTATAAGTATACAATACAGTATTGTTAACTGTAGGTATTATGCTATAGAATAGATCTCTCAGACTTACCCATCTTGTATAACCAAAATCAAATATATTATCTTTTAAGGTCTTTTGTAAATATCTGGACTGAAGGAAATTACAAGAAAAAAAAAAAAAAGAAAAAATCTAAAGACCCATACAATTTTATTATCCCATGAGATTTTTTACTATTGACATTTAGGTCAAGAATTGATGTCTCTGTCTTAGAAGCTAATGGTATTAATTCTCTAGATCTGATTCTTAGTTAGCAATATCAAACTAAGTATAGAAATATTACAATTATGAAAGCAGTTTTCACCCAAGTGGTCCGAGGAGCATCTGGGACCAGGCAGACTATGGAAAGGTTAAAGGTTATAGTTTAGGGACTGAAGGTGAGACTATAATTCACTAATTCAAAGTTGAGTTATATCAACTTAAGGTATTTACAGAGGTTTATTAGTGACCCAGTCGGTACTTCTGATTCCCTTACAGGATGATTGGAGTATAGTAGCATAAGTATAGTCAGTAGTAGAAGGAAGCATCCTACTGTTAAAAATTAGTTATTTACTTGCTGATGGATAAACACTGCTCTAATATACAGGAGAAAACAATAATATCTGCTTGTGTTTTCCTCCTTTCTTCTTAAGTTTAAATGAAACCTAAGTATCTCTAACATTGTGAAGGAGAAGACACCTAAATCCGTTTATTTTCTCAAGTAAAGGACCAGTGAGGTCACTCTTGAAATTTTGCCTTGGAGGGGCCACAAACTTCTGTTATCCTTCTGTTTCCAATTGTGTATACCATAATTTTATTTTCTGCAACTCTGACTGAGGACTTCATATTTTCCTCATTGCATTTGTTCAACTTTTTTCCAAGAAAATGGTGCCATTAATTTAATTGCAAGATTTTTATTTGGATTTAACTTATAAGAAATATATGTTGGGAATTGCTTAATACTGTATTATTTCTGGTAACATAAGAAAAGCAACCACTGTTGCTAATAAATAAAATTAGGAAAGAGAGGAGACTGCTGGGGTACATCATATACAGCATATAGTCAAACTATTGTAAAAGTAGTCATTTATTATATGGGACCTATTTACATTTTCTATATTTGTGCTGTCCAGAAGGATTTTGTGGCAAAAGAATGGTAAAGGAGGCCAATAACCATTAATAACTAGATAAGTTCCTCATAGAAAGGCAGAGAGGCCACAGGAACATTATATGCTAAGTTTTCTAGCAATTGTGGATAGTGGTGAATAACTGGGTTTCAGCCAATTTTTGACAGCATATAAATAATTTGATATATACCAAACGAACTTTGGGAACGTTAAGATGAACTTTTTCTTAGAAGCACTACTGCATAAAGCTGGGCTGCTGATGAGAGTGTGGAAAAACAGTCTACTGCTTATCTAGTTCATTCAGTTCAAAAAGATCCTCCCATTTCCAGATCTGCACCCCAACAATAAGTATAGGGGCTCCCATAATAGGGCTAAAAATGAGGTCTCTTTTGTACTGTGACTTGGCTCTTACAATTGTTGAAGAGGAAAGAGAAAATAGTTGATTCAAGTTTGTAACAGAGTTCAAACATATTTTAGGCCTACCATTGTTTATATTTTCCAATAGACTTTGGTTTGACTCTGCCCATACTTGTACTGTTATCTCTTATTTCTGCTAGCCTCAGCCTGCTTTCTCCATAGAAATCACTCAAAAGATGCTGGGGCAAACCTGAAATGTATTTATATGATGAATACATCGAACATGTCTGTGTCTACACATGCAACATGAAGTGTGGTCCTGACTATTCATTCTCTGTGACAAATCACTGTATTATAATAAGCAACTAATAACTTCATTTTGCTTGATGCTTCATTATATTTGAACTTAAGTGTTACAGTAAAATTATTGCCTGAGAAAATTATCAGAACAATTGTCAAGAAGATAATAGGGTTTAGTAAGTGTCTCCCAAAGTTTACACACTAGATGCTGGAGGCTGGGGTGGAGAGGATAAAGGGTATGATGATTAAATACATTTAGGGAATTTTGTACACATTTTGTATATAGGCAAAAAGCATGAGAAGTCCAGCACCAAATAAACCTATTTGATTTTGTTTGATGTAACCCTTCTTAAATTTATTTGACAGAGGAATCCCACCCCTCCCTGCCTTTTTTTTACACAAAACTCCAAACATTCTGAAGAACTAGCATTTTGCCAAATGCTACTTTGAGAAATGCTAATCTGGATAAGCCCTTCATCTTACAGATGATAAATTGAGTTTTTAGAGGTTAAATTGCACACCCAAGGCCCCACAGTTAATTAGTGGCATAGCTAGGCCTAAAATCTAGGGCTCATGATGTTCTAAGCTTCAGTATACTACAACCAACTTGTTCTGTTTACCTATAGAGCTCTAATTTAGCAGATACTTCTGCAACATTTACTTCTCTTTTTTTAAAGCTTTTTAAAATTTGAAGTATAATTGATATTAAGTAAATTTCACCCTTTTAGTGTCCAGTTTCAAAAAACCACCACCACAGTTCCATTTATTTCTTATAAAATTAAATTCAAAAGTTAAAAAAAGTGTACTAGAATGCACTGAAATAATTTCAATTGGAAATATGTTCAAATGAGTTTAAAATCTGCTTAAGATGAAAATCCTAGTCAGTATCAATCAATGCAGCTGACTGTATAGACATCCAGAATGACAGTACGTACAAGAACTATATTGGGAAAAAGAAATGATAAGCCAAATAGTCAAAGATGAAACTATTGTGAGAGGAACATGCAACATAGGAAGTTGCCAGCTGAATGCCTATGGGAAACATCGAACAAGGAGGAATCTTGAGACTTCAGAGAACTTCAGAGTTCAGAGAACTCTTAACTCAGAGCATGACCATTTCTCATTAAACATATAGTTCCTTCAATCCACTCCAGAACATTGCCCTTCAGTTTTTCCTTTCTCCACTTTACCCTTATTCTTTTTGGTTTCCATTCCTGCACTGAACCTGAAAGTCCCCCTCTCCTTTTTTTTTTTTCTTCTGCCTCCCTGTGGTGTGTATTATTCAGTGGTGAGCTAAAATTGTCATGTTTTAGTTAAATACCAGTCATTGGAAGCCCCTTGGAATCATTCAGTTTTCAGAATGGAACTCCTCACTTCAGTTCCATACTGTAAGTACATTTGTGCTACTTGATTACAGTTTCCAAATGAATTCTGTCTTTAAAACACCATGCCCAGTTTTGTTTCTGAGACAGAACGGGCTGTGATCAAAACCAGCAAATCTCACTTGCATGAACTTTATTCCTTTTGTCCAGATTTGCTTTGCTCTTCTTGACCGTTTCAAACAGAGTCATTGGGTAAGAGAGCACACCGAACGTGGGACTTTCCTTTATAGATGCCACCCACTGAGTGGGAACACAGCCCGTTTGCCCTCACTCTAGCCTAGCCTGTTTGTTTCACAAAACAACCAGCTTTGACTGTGTGGGATGAAAACAAGAAGTAGATACTCATCAGGAGGGGAGAGCACGCCCGCTGTGGAGGTGCATCTTGCCTAACTTCAACATGAAAAGGACTTGGTAAGAAAGAAAACACGAAGCCCTAGAAAAGAACAACGATCACCGTGTGGAGGCAGAATGAAATTGGGTTGTGTATACGGACTCTCCATAGGGATCACACTGCGGAGAGGAGGCTGCAGGGACTCTTCCGGCCCCTCAGATGGCTGAGTAGAGAAAGCGCAACCCTAGTGCAAACCTGCTGTTCCCCAGGTGCTTCTGAGCACTGACGCCGGTCCTTCTGCTCCAGCTGGGGGGCCACGTGGAAACCAAATGCAAAATGAGGTCTAAGAGTGGAGCCACTGGCTCTTCATCTGCAGGAAAGCGCTATCCTAGAATGGCAAGTATGACAGAACTCTTTAAATCAGCAGGATGATCTCATCACCCAACAGGACACGCTACTATAAGAAGCTCTTGCTATATGTCAGGCGCTGTCAGCTGGTCTATTTGCTTTACCTCATATAGCAACTCTATGAAATAAAGACCATTTAAAATACCCCCATTTGATGATGTTGGAAACTGAGGTTCAAAGAGCTTATGTAATTTTCTTAAGCTCCAAATTTAATCAGTGGCAAAGATGAACCTTGAACCTAAGTCTGGTTGACTCCAAATCAAGTGCGCTCAACTTCCTTGCTGTGCTGTAGGCTAATGAGGCAAAAGGGAACAACTTCTGCTCTGCGTTTTTTCTTAAGTCATATAAACTCAAAGGGGAGCAGTTCTTTTGGCTACTTAAAAGGACAACTTGTTCTTATCTGTAAGATGGTAACTGTTTTAGTCTCAGCACAAGTCAATTCTCACTATTTTTACAGAATACACTGCTTCTCATATATGCATATATTTTACTCCTGGTAAATGACTAATATTTTAGATGGTAATGACTAATTTTTTGTGTGTGTGTGGTTAGGCAGTTAATTAATCCACAAACAAGAACAAACTTGAAAAGTTTATGTGGAAAATTTACCTCTCACCCCTTTCCCAATAGTCAGGGAAGGGTGCTTTGAATTGCCCTGTTAGTTTCTTCAATTCATTAATGAATCCCCCTATAAAAACATAACTTTAGTGAAAACTCATGAAGAAAGCATCAGTGTTGTATCAAATATACCACATTAGACAGGGAGATATCAGTTAGTCCAATGTCATGGAGGAAACCACCAGAGGATTTAGCACCCTTTCAGTTTAGTTGACAGAATTTTTCTGCGTTCTTAATCTTCTCACAGGTATCATGGGCCATTGGCATATTTGTTTTGAACATTTCATGTAGGAAGCAAAATTCTAATTTCTCTGCTGACCTGGTGTTATTTTGTAAGGTAGATATTAGCGCATCACTGAGTAATAAGTAACACAAAAGCCATGACAACCACAGGAACGTCAAGTCTTTTCCTGCCTCACGTGCTTGCCAGGCAGCTGCAAGAATGTCTGTAAAAGATATTCGGAAGGTAATAGAAGACAGAATCTTCGCTCAGATATATTTTTTTGGAATTTACATATGCTATTATTTACCATATCCTATTGGATATGGTGAACTAGACATGACAGTCATATTTGGAATGAACACAAACCTTTACTTATGTGCCATACATATGGAAATCAGATGAAATTCCAAGAAGTCCTAAGAAGAGGGCGTTGACTCATTTTACTTTTTTTTCTCGCAGTATTATGTGGGAACACCCATGCCACATGGAAAGCAAATTCACAATTGCAAGCATTCAAACATATTCATTGATACGGAAGGCTTGTAGTGTTGCTGTTTGTGTTAAGTCTTAGCACCCAAATTGACCCGTGGGTCTTGATGCATATGGTGGCTGGGCTGAAAATCTGGGTTTGTTCGTGGCTGCCAGAGTAGTCCTTGATACTATTGTTATAAAAGGAATAGGAAAAATTAGACCAACCTATCTATTATCAATAGATTTTTATGTGAATCAAATGAGATAATTTACATAAAGTGCATTGAAAACTATAGGACATTTTATAAAGAAGAGTTAACGTATATGAATCTTAGAAGTAAAATGTGAAGTGAAAAAGCAAATGATAGAGGATTTTATGCAGTATCATCCCATTTTAATATGGCTCAAAACCAAGCAAAACTAAACAATCTATTGTTCAGCCTACCTATATAGGTGATAAAACTATACAAAAAAAGGAAGGGAATCATGAGCACAAAATTCACTTAGCTGTTACTTCTTCCCAGGGGAATGAGATGAGGTAGGTTAGTTACACATAGGTAGACTTACATTCTAGTTTCTGAATGAGTATTAGCTTTGTGGACATTCATTATATTATGCTTTAAATTTTAAATAATTTTTTTTAATTTAAAAAATTTAAACAAATACTACCTATATTTTTTAGCTATCAAAATATATTAAAAAGATAAATTTATTCCAGCTGATGCTACATAATAACAAGGGAATTCAGATCCAAATTTTATCCCTGAATCATTAATGATATTTTCAGATTCATATATTTTAAAAATTGCTTCCTCCTCACCTTCCCTTCTTTCTTCCTTTTCTCTTTTCTACTTGTTCTCTCATCCATAGACTTATATTGAATACGTAGAAGCACCAAAAGCAGTAGAGCAGAGATATATAAACTAGCATCATAATTGTGGAGACTTGGAGCCAATTTCTACTACTTGCTGTGGTGACCTTAAGTAAGGTCACTGAACGTCTTTGTGCCTTAGCTTCCTCAGCCTTAAAAGGGGGATAAATTCAAAGAAATAGCCTTATTTCCCAGGGCTACTGTGGAGATGAAATGAGTTAATGTCTGTGAAGTCTACATTGTGTTGTTAAATTAGCTAACCCCTGGCGGTATAACAATGAGAAAGATGTGGTTCCAGTCTGGTCAGCTTACTTGGTCAGTCCTTCAGAAACAAAAATTGGATGCTAAATGCTCCATACCATTACATAAATAACTGAGCTTGAGCAGACAAACAAAAATTCTTCTGTAAACACATTCTGAGAAAGAATAAATGACTTGGGCCTGTTACCATGTTTGGATTAGACTCCTGAGGATGAAAGGACTATGTTCCTCCACCCAGCCCCTAAAACAATCCTATGCATTCACTCTTCTGTGGAGAGACAACTGGAAGACCTCACAGATGGAAATGGTGGTCCCGGGAGATAGAATTGTCAGACTGCTCATTCACTACCTTGATGAACTGTTGACAAAATATTAGACCAATGAAAGTTCATCGACAGAGACAAAGAGGAGCTGAACATATGCAGTGATTTTCTTGTTATTCCAAGAACTGTTACAAACTGTGACCCCTAGGACTAGACGGTAGACTCTGTAGACTCAAGAAAAACTCAGGAATAAATCTTAAGATTTCAGTCAAAATAATCGCAACCATGGGAGGAGAATTTTGTTTGCAGGAATTAATTATTCACATATTTTTCAGAGTCTCATAGGGAACATTTGTATTTTCTGTTCACTTTGGTAAAAATACTTTTTGGTTTTTTTGTGGGGTTTTTTTGGAGACAACCTATGATTATTTACTGACCCATTAACTCTGGGGATTTTATGAAATACTATGATTTTTTTGGATTAATTTCAAAAATTGTGGTTTAGTATGAGAGTGGGTTTATGTATTTTGCTAAAGACATCCAAATTATGATGAAGCTGTTACAAGATGAGAAAACAGCTAGCAAAGAACTATGACAACTGCAATAACCAGAAGTTGTAAGAACAAATATGCAAACGTGGTTTGGGGTAAAAACCAAATGAAAAGGTTATTATGAATGTCAAGTTAGAAGCAGGAGAAAGAAAATTAGGAAAGGGATGAGAACAGAACAAGGAAGATAAAATGGAAGGCAAAAGTACAGATTAACAAAAAGAAACTAAAGAGTTCATGTATCTATTCCATTTCAGTCCCTGTTTAGAAAGGAAATCTGATGAAAGGGCAACAGAGGAGAGTGGGAAAAGATAGTCTTTGCATTGACTTAAGCACAGCTTTAGTCTTTCACATTCTCCCTCCCTGTATAATTGAGGCCATTTTCCTGGCGTGCTCCCGTAAGAAAAGGAAGGAGGGTAGAATCTGATGATTCATTCCAAACCTGAGTGATTTTCTGTTACATTTTTGTTCTGCATCATTGTCTGAACAGGAGAGCACTGGGTTAATGTCCCCCATATGTCACACACACACATCTACATCGGGTCTTGCTTCGGAAGACCATGTACAATTTTCCAACACTATAAAAGTGATGTCTACTCCAAGCCTGTCACCCTTGGGTAATTGTGCCATCTCATCACTCACCTGAGCAGAGAGCTAGGTCTTTCTTGTTTTACCAGCCTGAAATTAAGGAGGCAGGGATCCTAGAGATTTTTGACTAAGTTTTCTTTCAGAGATTCTACCAAGTGTATTGGAATCTTTCTATTGCTTTCTTAACAAGGAACAAATAATAGCCCCCTCGGACGCTGAGGGTTCGTAGTGCTCGGAGGCTAGCCTTCTGTCTCCATTTACCACTACTTGTTACTGCTGCACCCCAAAGATACTGCTGACAGGCTTCAGCTGTGCAGCAGAAGGCATCTTTGTGGAGTCATGCATATGGGACAGCTCTATAGTACATTTCACACCTTGCTTCCTGTGAGAGTGAACATGCTAAGTGCCAACTGCGAACGGTAAAATACGGCTATTAAAAGGAACTTTCTCAGAATTGAAGAGATGTCACAGGTCCTCCTTTCTAGGACAATACTAATGACAAAAAAGAAAGACAGAAAATAAGATTGAAAGGGAGGAAAAAAAAAACCCAAGCTCTGAGTATTTAAAATATCTTTTTCATTTGGAAAGAAACCATTGTAACTAACAAGGAGCGGATTGTTCTGCAGCTCCTTATTGCCTTCAGTATTTGGAGACAGTCATCACTAAATTGTCTGTTTTCTACAGCCTAATTTCAAATGCAGTGTAAAAAGAAAAAGTGAATGTCTCATTTGGGCTCTTTAAAATGTATTACGAGAGAGCATTTGTGTATATGAGGCATCTAATAATGCAGTCACCCTACAAAGCCAAGCTAGTACTAAAAAAGTTTTACATTACAAGTGGAAACAATGATTTTCAAAAGTCAAGGGAAGGAATACAGCTAATCTTCATTGTGTGCACTAAAAATAGAAGCTAGTATAATGATATATGTTTATCCCCTTTTAATAGCAGTTAAAGCTAAACCTTTGCTAAGAGGCCAGTTGGGTAGCACAACACCCACTTAATACCCTAGAGGTTCAAACTTTCAATTCCCTTGACCGACTACTGTGCTCACCTTGGCTTAAATTATTAATTTATTTAAAGGCAATTTTGAAACAGCTGCAACATTCCATTCTTGCATTATTAACACAGAACATACCACCATTTTTTTTTTTTTTTTTTTTTTTTTTTAATTTGGCCCCTACCGGGTGGTGTGCGGGATCCTAGTTCCCCGACCAGGGATCCAACCTCAGCCCCAGCAGTAAAGCACCAGGTCCTAACCACTGGACCACTAGGGAATTCCCCATACCACCATTTTTATTTTAGAATGATAAACTACTTAAAACATGTTGGCAACTATGGAAAATAATAGAGCAAAACACAAAGTAGCCACCATCCAGAGTTAGTGAATTTTAACAATTTGCTATATTTGCTTTAGTTTTATTTTTGTTTCAGAGATAAAGTATCACTTATTTATTTGTTTCCTGGAGGTTTCTCCAAGATCCTATATTGATTCTTTCCTTCCCAGCAGTAACTACTGTCCTACTGTCCTGAATTTGGAGTTTATCAGACCAACATATATTTCGTATATTATTACTAGTTATCTGTTCATAAATATGATACCATTTAATTTTGCTTGTTTTTAAGCTTTATATAAGCTATGTGTAAATTATATTTTACTTATTATTCTGCAACTTGCTTTCTTTCAACTCAAAAGAGTTGAAAGATGCATGAAGCTCTCATTCATTTCTTTTAAATTTGTGGTGTATCTTTTGTTTACATGGATTCATTTATCTTTTCCTAAATGTTAATGAACATTTAGGTTATTTCCTTTTTTTTCTCTTTTGGCAACAAGTAACGGCAATCTTGTGTGTGTATTCCCATGTATAGGTGAAAAATTTCTCTGGAGTAAGTAGATGAGGAACTGTTGTGTCATGGAGTACCCCTGTCCTCACAATTACCAGATATGTTGTGTCATGGAGTACCCCTGTCCTCACAGTTACCAATTGATCCAGTCAATGGATCAATTTATACTCCCAGTGTTCTACACCCCTGCAAAACTGGATATTGTCAGATTTCAATTTCTCAGCTTTTTATTTTTTAAGCTTTTTACTTTAAACTTTTATGCAAAAATGTAAATATATTTAGAAAGTAGAAAGATAATATAATGAACTTTGATGTTCATTTCATACAGCTTCAACAATGGTCAACTGATGGTTACTCTTGTTTCAGGCATGCACCCACCCCCTATACACCTACCCCATTTCCACCATTGGGTATTTTGGAGCAAATCACTGACAGAATATTATTTCATATATAACTATTTCAGCCTGTGTCTCTAAAATGGGAGGATTCTTTAAAAATAACTACAAAATCATTATCATACCTAAAAAATTAATGAAAACTTTTAATATTATATATCCAATTCTTGTTCAAGTTTTCCCAATTGTGTTGTATATCTTTAGTTTGTCTATTTGAATCAGGATCCAAATAAGATCTAAATATTACAATTGATTGATGTGTGATCTCTTAATTTATATGTCCTCTCCTATTTATTTATTTACTTTCACAATTTGTTTTTTTTAAGAAACAGTGTTATCTGTCTTATAGAATTTCCTATAGTTTGGATTTTGCTGAATGTATCCTTGGGTGTCCTTTAACAATTTCTTCTTCGCAATCTATATCCTTTAAATTGGCAGTCAGGTCTCGAATCTTGATCAGCTTAATTGTTTTTGGTAACAATACTTCGTGTGTGCTGGTTTATACCTTTCAGGTTCGATTTGGAGGCAATAATATTTCATATGCGGCAGTGTGTACTGTATAAACTATCTTTTCCTATTTTCTGTATTCCTGATGCTCTGTTATTTGTGGCCTTGCTGACTGGGGAGAGGCTGCCCCTCCCAACATTAGCCAATCCTTAGAGATAGCAAAGGACTTTCATATATACACCAGCCAGTTCAGAGCCCAGACTCCGAACCACCTCCTCTATCTGGCCCTTACATTCCAGGAGGCAAGATCCCTGCTTTCCAGGGCCAGGTACCGGACAACTAAAGATGACCCCTAGAGACCAGAGCCTGCCAACATTATTCAAACTAGCCAATCCTAAACTGTTTCTCTTGCTTTTCTTTGCTTTCCCACCAGAAAACACAATGAAGTCCGTGGGCCATGCTTTCCCCTTGTCCCTTCTGCCTCCTGACCAAATCTGGTGCTCCCCAACATGACCCCGAGTGCATGGCTTGCCCCCTCCTCTTGGGACATGTAAGTATCAATAATAAAATTCTTCTTTCAATGCCTTAAGCCTCTCCATGTCCTCACTCAGTCACCTCTATGTGTAAAAATCCCACAGGTACATTTTGAGACATGTACTTCTATTAGAAAGCAAGCCATGTCATTCATTGATTGATTGATTGCTTTCCGTGATGTTAGTAATCATTGCCTAGATTAATTATTTCCGCAAGGGCTACAAAATGGTGATATTCTAATTCTGTCATTCCTTCTTCATTTATTAGCTGAAAACTTTTTATAAAAAAAATTTTCATCACCTATTTGGATCACTTGAGTTATTGTTTTTATTGGAAAGTCAGGATAAATGCTTGATTCTTTACCTTTATATACTAGTTGGCAAAATGACTTGGTACTGTAGCGTCCCCTAAAAATGATGAGTGAAGTGTGTTATGGTGGTTATTGTTGTGTAGAATCACTGTGATCTCAAGGATATATACATATTTACTTCAATCATTTTTACTGTCATTCTTATTGATACTCAGATTATCTTTGGTCTGTGGGAACCTCTTTAAGTTGGCTCCTAAATCCTTCTGTCATGATATTAGTAGTTTTGAGAGCTTCCTTCCTTTGGAGATGACAAGATATTTTAGACCATCTTATGAATGTATTATCTCAAACCTAGAATCAGCTATTTCTCTAAGGAGCCCGGGTTCATTTTAGTAGGAAATTATATTTGGAGACCATAATATAGAAACTAGGAACGCACATGTATCAATTTATGTATTGGTTTTTCATTCTTGTTTCAATACTTTATCATCTTAACTTCTATAGCTTAAAGTCCTGAAATTTTTAGGACAAGTCCTTCTACCTTTTTGTTTTTTGAAAATTTTCTTCAATAGATTTGGCCTTTATAAACTTATATGTAAATTTTAGAATCATCTTATTAAGTTTCACCAAAAAATATTAAATTTTGGGAGGAATTTTATTGACTTTATAAATGAATTTTGGGATAAATGATGTTTTTATATTATTGTTTCTAATTTATGAATATGGCATATTGTTCCTTATAATTAGATATTTTATATCTTTCATAGATACTTTGTCATCTTCTATATGAAGTTCTTGCTTATATTTTCTTATATTTACCTTATAGTATTTGTGTCCATTGTGAATTTTGTTCTATTACATACATATGATATGTGCACTTTTCTGCACAAATAATATACTCTGTTAAATGGGATTTAAAGGAAAGAAAAATCTGGCAATCAACTTGAGAGTGTATGAATATAAATAAAAATTGGTCAAATAAGTATTTCTCAAAGGGACAAAGCTGAAAAAAAATTGATATTGGACTGGCCAGTCCATGGGAAACAAACTGAGGGGTTGTAGTACAGGGTCAAATAAGATGACACACTGATGACAAATGAATGAAACAGGGTGGTTGTAAAAAGCATGGTCTATCTTTACTCGGCCTGCCTTCGATAGAGCTAGGGTAGAGAGAAATGTTTCTCCACTAGAAGAGAAAAAGAACAATGCAGAGTGATAAACATTATGCAAGTCATGGGAGGTGGCAGGGCTGTGGACAGTGGGAGGGCAGGGAGATTCAGTTACCTCTCTGCTGCAGTCAATTATTGCTCTGCAGGAATGTGAGCCTAGTGTAGCCTGATCGTCTGAATTTCCAAAGGAAACCAGAAATTCAGATTTTTGTGAATTCTCCTGAATTGTAAGTTTTGACAACTAATTCAAATGTCTTAAGAACACTGTATAAAGCACAAATACAGGCTCTTAATGGTTGAGAGCCACCCCATTCTGACCCCTGGATTAGAGATTTTCTAAATAATATAAGCTTTAAAATTTAATATTTGGATGGTTGGGGTAAGTCAGTTAGTGGAGAAGAGGGAAGTAAAGTCCACTTGTAGGGCATTGAAAGATTACCTTGGGGTGGAGGGATTCCTTCAAACCACAAACTCCCCTTTCCTACCCCACTAGCAATTCTGATACTCTCCAGTAGGCGGCACCTATCCTCCTATTTTAGGATCTCTCCCACTGCTTATGATGGGAATGTGCTGCTCTCCTTAAATTATGTTGGGATATAAAAAAGGTGGAGCAGGTGATCGTATAAGCACACACTTTGAAATCTGGAAGAAATCTGGGAAGGAACTGGTCCTACCCCAGGCTATGTAGGTGAGAAAGTTAAGTCTTAACAGAAACTGAGTGACTTGTTCAAGGGCACAAGTGAGTTAGTGGCATCTGCTGGTTTTTTTTTTTTTCTTTTTTTTTGGCCATGCCACGCGGCTTGTGGGATCTGAGTTCCCCGACCAGGGATTGAACCCGGGCCCTTGGCAGTGAGAGTGCGGAGTCCTAACCACTGGACCACCAGGGAATTTCCGGCATCTGCTGATTTTTTAAGTTTCTTATCAACTCAGGTTTTGTGCTGCTGTGTACAGCCAGCCGAGCTAGTCATGAGACTTCATGAACATCTCAAGACCCAAGGAAGTGCTAGGCTTTTCTTTATGCATAATGAGGGTTTAATTAGATTTAATTATTTATAATTACTCAACTAGAGATTGAACATACTATATTCTCTTCACCATGCTTGAATAAGAATCTGAAAGTTCAGTGAAGTCAGTAATTGAATAAGAATGCAGGGCCTTGAATGGGTAGTAATTACACTGTAGTTTCTTGCCATAGTTTTCAACACTGCTGATGGAGTTTGCATGGAGATAATTCCCTCATCATTGTAACTCTAGGTAAAATTATCATTTTTTAACTATAATCTTACAAAAACTGCTATATGTGTGTCTGTATATATATAAATATATATATACATATATATATACACACACACACATATATATATAACACAAAGGTTGACGTTTTGAAACAATCAGCATAAGGAATAGTAGAATGTAAGCTTCTTTATGACCAAAAAATAATTAAATGCCATCTGATTTCTTGCTTTAATTTCAGACAAATACTAATAGCAGTATATGTTATCATTTATTAAGTCCTACTATGTGTCAGAATTGACACGAAATCCTTTGCAAATTCTCTCACTTGATCTTTTTAACAAGCCTATGAGGCAGCTAGTTTTACAGATGAAGAACCTGAGTCTTAAGTGATTAAGTATGAGCTTAGACTTAACCCAAGCCCTCTGAGCTCAGAGCCTGTATTATTAATCTCCTCACTTCACTGCCTACCTAAGCAGATGCTTCAAATGACATTAGCATCATCTAAAATTCTAACAGAGTTCACTCATCATAGTCTTCTCTGGGGTTAAAGAGAGTTTACTAGCACTGTTTGTTCTTCACATTTTCTTTGGAAGTTCTGAGACTTGATTTCCTCAGAGCAACATCTGACTGGTGGCATTGCTCAAACTTCTGGCTTGTATTTCTCTTAGCACGTACTCCATCAAATGTAGTTTGAAGCAAGAACCCTAACAAAGAAAGTGAAAACACGCAAGAAAGTAATGTTGTCAAAATGAATAAATCCTATAACAGACTTGTTGTGAGCATTAGTGAGGAGATTATCTGACAATGGGCCACAAATTTAGATCCCAATTAGACACAGGATGTGCAATGGTTGCCTATAAAATGTGAACATGTTGTTGATATTTTAAAATTCTGAATTTAAGCCTGTTGCTTAATGAGAAAGGGCTGTTGTATGATGTCAAGCAGAGTCATATAGCACTTATGGGGAATCATATCTTCACTTGATTTTCTCTATGGAAGTAAAATTAATCTGTGTTAGGTATTGGGATGAATATTGTTTCCTGTTTTCTCAGATAATAGAAATTTAAGTAAGAGCAGTTAGCAGTGGTTTACTCTCCTAGGCAGTAGAACAGATTGCTAGACAGGGAACCAGGAAACTCCTTGACATACAAACCAAACTCTTCTAAACCTCGGCCAGTCACTAGTATTTGCCCCCCTCCACCTTGAAGAGTTCACATCCACTTTAGTGGCTTATCCATGGAAAGAACAGTGTCATAAGTTTTTGGCCCCATAGTTTTTTGGGAGTTTTGTTTTATTTCTTTTAGAAAGTTCATTTGCATTCTCTAGGTTGTGGTACACACTTTCCAGTTTTCTACACTCCCCATCATTCCCTATTATATTAATCCTAGCTGTTTCACTCATTCACTCTTTCTCTGTCCATTGAGACATTTAAATTTGCAACCCTATTTTATGACCTAATGGAGAGTGACACATATGTAAAGAAATGGAATAATGGGATTGTGTTTCATCATTCTACAGTTTATTTAGGGTTGGAGACACACCACTGTATTTTCAGAACACTAGAGTTATTATGAGTTTTCTGACTTCACAGTCAGTCCAATCCCAGGGAGAAACCCAAAAGGATGGATACTTTTACAAAAGAACGATTAGATATCCTTTGGTATGTTTTACATACATATCAATGCTGGGCAAAATGCAGTGGAATGATAGCCACTGAGCTAAGTCTTTAGCACTAAAGGCGCACATGGCAGGATTCTTGTTAAAAGACCAAAAAGCTGTTATAAAGCGACACAAACACTATTACTAATTCCATGTTCTCCTCATATCCCCAGTGCATTGTGCTGTATAATCCATCTCTCTCACCATAATGCAGAAAACTTGTACTAGCACGGTTATCTGTGACCCTTGGCACTTAGTATTACAATGGATTAGTATCACATTTAATATTTATGGAGTAAAAGTATCATTCTTAAGTGGTTAAAATTGTCCACATGGCATAAAACAATGCCAGATAATGACTAGAAGAGGAATTTTGTAAATGTTTCTTTATTCTTTAGTTTCTGCCTGAATAGGACATTTTTAACTTGATAAAGTTTCAAAATATTATCGGTGCAAAATGTACTGAATAGGCAACATATTGGGGGAATTCAGAAGAATGTTCATCCATACACTTGGAATCCAGAATTCTAAGTTATTGTGGCTGTGACTGGCAAACCTTACAGGTTTTCTTGGCCAATCCCACTGTTTTATAGGTGTGAAGACGGGGTTCTAGAGAGGCTGCATTACTTAGCCTGTGTCAAATAATTCTTAGAGGCAAAAGCTTGATGAGAATGCCAGGGTCCAGTTCTTTCCACAACATTAAATTTTTTGTTCTTTCTAAATTTTATGGACTTGTTGAAGTCAAAGGAATCACTGTATTCACATCACCTTTTAATCCCATATCCAGACTATAATCTATGAACACATTTACTTAAATAAGATCACAGTTTGCTATCAAACTCCAGGTCTCTCTTCTGCACCACTCTTCCTTGCCAGCAAGTCTGTCATAGATAGGATTTCTCTCAAGGGTTCCCCAAAGAGGTGATATGGGGAGCCAACTGACAGAGGGCCAGAGCCCTGAGGTCGTCAACTCCCATTCATATATAGTTACATATATGTTTTTATTAAAATGACGGTTTGAGGCCCAGCCCAAGTATCGGCTTTTCACTGACCTCATTTAGAGTGAGGAGAAAATGAATTATTGCTAAGATTCAGAAGTTGTCACATTCCATGTCCTGTAATGGTGCTCTGGTGACAACAATTGATTGCCTCATGGGTCTATACCCTCGGAAGCCCTCTTTAAAATGTGCCCCACAGAGATATTCTAGACCGGATGGTAATTGATCAGACTTGATCATATTGTTTTAGGAATTTGAGAGAGTTATGCTTAACAGGTCTGGAGTTATGCTGTTCTTAATGTATAGAGAAAATGGTTTCGTATAAACTCCTTTTTCTTCTTTCCTTGATGTGCTTACAAAGTGCTTCTGCATTAGATTCTTTGCTTTCTCAACCATAACCCAGGAATCATTTGGTGCTGTTAGGGTTGAATCTGCATCCATCCACAGCTCCCTCAGAGCCCCAAAATGTTTGTTTCCGGGGATCATTCTGGTGAGGCTTGTACCCAAGCAGCTTGCAAAGGCACCAGGTTGGTCTTGACTACATTTACCTTGTATTCGTCTTTGCCTGCCTCCACTTGACCTTCATAGATTGTATCCACACCAAACAGATTAAGAAGCAGTGGTGGCCCACTGCAGGCATGCAGGACCCAAAACCATGTGCCACAGCACTATTTGTCAGGGGAAACTTCACACTTTACTTTGGAGATTCATGTGCACAAACCCTTCTCAAATGCCCTCTCTGCTGGTAACACGACCATCCTGTATTTGGATGTGTTGACTCTTATCTTGGATCGCCAAGCATTTCTGAGCATAATAATCAGTTCTCCCCTCTCATCTTCTCCTATATTGTACTCGCAGGTAGGTTTTATGCTTGACAGATTGTACAAACATCATCTGGCTGAACAGATACTCATGTTAGCAGTTTGGCACAGATCTGCACGTTTAGCAGCACTTTGGGGGGTAAAGTGTTACTAGATGGGTTTTGTTTTTGTTTTTCTTTTTTTGAGTAGCGGAGTTTTAAAGTAGCAGGAAATTTTTACCAAAATCTTGCTACAGCAGCTTACAAGTCCCACTGCCTCTACCCCAGTGTCCTGGTGACATTCAGAGACTCTTCTTTTTAATTACAAGCAGA
Organism: Physeter macrocephalus; assembly: GCF_002837175.3. NCBI lineage: Eukaryota > Metazoa > Chordata > Mammalia > Artiodactyla > Physeteridae > Physeter > Physeter macrocephalus. Next base: position 83,224,626 of record NC_041221.1, on the reverse strand, counting down.
GAGAAAGATTGGAATATCATGGTTGATAAAGTAAGTAATGTGGCAAATAATTCAGAGAATTATAGCTCATTTTCTAAGACAGGACACAGATAGGAAATCACCCTGAGAGAAAGAGAGAAAGAGAGAGAGCCCTCTTTTTTTTTTTTTCTTTGCCTTCAAATGTTCACCATCGATATATTTCTTTTTTAGTGTATTGGAGTGACCTCGCCCTAATGCTTTCTCTTTTTGATCACTCTTCAGCAATAAACCAGAAATAGGAAACCACTCCTAGGTTCCAGTGGGAGCTGGATGTCAAATCCACAAAGCTGAACTTCAAAGTATTTTAAGAGATTAAAAAATAGAAGACCACAGAGATCACATGGGCCACAGAAAAGAAAGAAGCTTGTTTACGAGGACAATGCAAAGTATAGTCAAGTGAATGATCTGTGTCTGGGATAGAATTGTGCCGGAAACAGCCAGGGACACTTCTGGCAGTAAGACTAGGACAGGTTGACTGATTAAGCTAAACACATAGTTTTAAAAGCCTCACTATCAATAGCTTTCCAAGCCATGCATTATACATATCTATATATAAATGATCGTATGTGGATGAGTATGTACATGGGTGTGGTGTGTGTATGTTGACTCTATATGTGTATGTGTGCATATGCACGTGGGTGAGAGGTAATTAGTGTGTGTTTGTTTGGGCATGTGATGTACATGTCAGCAAAGCCTATCTCACTACTGGCTATGCATATTGTTGGAGCTCTTTTCTGTTGTTCATCACTGTAATCTTTAAACAAAGTATTTCCTTTTGTTGCTTTCATGTGTGCTATATTCCCAACACACTGATTTCCTCCTCTACCACCTACCCTGTGCCTTCCTCTGCACAAAGAGCATTCACTTATCCTCCTCATAGCCACTACCATTTACGGATTTTTTTACCATAGATCAGGTGTTCTCCTGAAAGCTGGACACCATTACTTCATGCAATCATTACAACACTGATTGTAGGTATTATTATCTCAGTTCTTAAAGTTAAGGAAACTGACCCTTACAGAGGTGAAGTAGTTTGGTCAAAGTCACACGGCAAGTACGTGAAGCCAAACAAGTCTTATTTGAAAATAAAGCTGTCTATTGTTAACCAGAAAAAAAATTTAGGTACTTTTAGAATATTTAACAATTATTCTGACCAAAAATGGTGAAACAAAGAGCCATCAAAAAATCTACCTTCCCTACTATGAAGTAAAATGAATATAATTAATTGGTCATGCACAGATTTTAAATAAAATTTAAATCTGGTGAAGTTTAAAAAATTTTTGAAAGAAACAGCTAAACAAAGGGGCACAACCAATGAAGTTAAACTTCAAAAAGTGACAGCCGGGGAAGGAAGCAAAGAATCCTGTCCTGATGTGACCTTCCATGGTCCCTCGCCCTGCCCTGCCTGCCAAAGCACTAATGGACATCATCAGAAAATATGGAAAATACTAATATCCTAAATACACACAGAGGAAAATAGGGCTATCATGTCTCTTTCCTGACTAAGAGGGGGTTGGAAGAGCTGCTGGGGAGAGAGAGAGGGGAAACAGGAAAAGTGAACACGTGGGGCTGGCTCTGGTGGAACAGCTGGTCCCGGAGCCCCAGGCTGAGCTAGGGACGTCACCCAAGGCGGCCGCAGGAATGGGACACACCCCTACTGCCTCTTCCTGGGTGCAGTAAATCCTGGTATGGGACATTTAACAAAGAACGACCACTTACGACCCATGTGCTTGACTGGGAACAGGCAGGCAGGGCGCTGAATGTGTGAATAGGAAGAGGTAGAAGGCTTCAAGGCCTAACCTGGGCTAACCCACCTTTAAAAAAAACTGAAGCCAGGAATGAGAGTGCTGGGCAGCCTTCTTTGATTTTACTTTCAGAACTGTCTCTGATATCCATAAAGCTTTTAAGGGATTACTAAGTAAATTTCCCAAAGACCCGTGGAGAAGCGTTGCTGAGAGTACTTAGCAGAAAGCTCCAAATCTGCAAGCCAGCCCCAAGAAGCTAGCTACTTGACACCTGCAGAGAAGCAGTCACTTCAAAGGACAAACGGGAGGGTCTCTCCCAAGGATCAGGATGTAATCCTCTGCTTGGGCACAAAGCTCCAGCGTTTTCATGGGCAGCTTCCCAAATTCCCAGGAGGACAGATCTCACTAAGTCAACTGGCTCGCCTGTTAATTACTGCAAGAGCCTTTTAAACCTCAGATGAACAGAACGGGTTGCATGGAGTTTTTCATCCTTGCTAAAGGCTGAAAGCTTAGCACTTTGTCTCCATAACAGCGTCTCCTCGGTGAGGCAGGACGCACCTAGGTATTCAGGTGCTATATATTCCCAAACTCACACCTAGTCAGTATAGCAGATTTTAAATAATGATTAGATTTTATAGCCATGGTACTAATACTGGAAAAAGCCTAATCATTCTAGAACCTCGCCTAGAAGGTCTGACACAGAAGGAGAAACGAAGCGGTACAAGTTCCCACCTTCCTCAAAACTGAATGCTGTGGCCTCCATTTACTAACACAGATTCCTAAAAATGGCCAGAGAACACAGGGCAATCTAGTTTCAGGGCCAAAAAGCTAGACTCCGCCCCTGACATTTCTTTTCCATATTTTCAAAACATTCCTTTCTTGGGACTCTGCAGGTTACTGATAAGCAATACAGTTGCACACAGCAGAGCTTCTCTGTTTAAATAAACCTGAAGTACCCCGATATCACTCACGTCAATACATCAGGAATGGGGGGAGCCTGAATACATCTTTGTCTTATAATACGCTACTGCCTTTACTTGTTTGAAATTTGACTAGCATGTTTCTAATTTTGTCAGCAAATTTCCTCTTTTGCCTTCAGATGGCACTTTTCCCCTCATTCCTCTCCCTGGGAAATCTCAGAACTCAAAGGAAATTTTGTCCTTTTTCAGAAGGCGGGGCCCTCAGAGGTGAAGAAAGACCTGCCCGGGGTCATACAGATGCTCAAGGACAGAAATGAGATCTCCCAGACTCCACCCTTGTTCTACGTCATCATCACTCTGCATTCACAGCATCCTCACAGGGCTTGGATGGATACGGCTGGTCTGGACAGACAGGTTCTCGCAGTCTAAGACTTCCTTCCTCCCTCCCTTCCTTTTCCATCCTTTTTTTCCCTCCCTGTCTTCCTCCCTTTCCTTATTTTCTATTTGATAAAATTGTCTTGACATGTTTTAAGCATCATTCTTCTTGACACTGTTTTTCTTCTTCTTTGTCAAAAATGGCATATACACATATGCACATATATATGTATACTTTATGTGTACATTTTTTTTTTTTTACAATTACTTAGAATGAGATTCCAACTAGAAGTAGTTGCTAAATGTCACCTTTAGATTTCCACAGAAACTAGAAAATCAAATTTGGTTTGTGTCTTTGCACAGCACATATTCCCTATCGTGAGCCCTAACATACTGTTTGGCTGCCTCGCTGGAAACAGGAGTGATCAGATTATGTTCTCTTCTTCATCCCAAGAAAATTCCCATTTGATCATATAGGACATTTACAGCAAGGCTGGTAAAGAGAGCATTCAGATCCTACTGTCCAAAGTTTTAGTATAGGAAGTTAAAGGGCTCTCCTAAATGCCGGAGGCAAGGAAACTCCTGTTTCTCTTGACAGAAAAACAAAAAAAATGCCTCCCCCAAATAATCTCTGATATCAGAAAGTTTCCTCCGATAGTCCCTTCTAGTGTCCAGTCACAGGTGACCTCCTTCCCCCTTCTGCTGGCCAGGGGAAAGGAGGTCATCGTGTTGCTCCAGTATTCTCGTGTTTCAGAAGTGCTAAAGAAATGTCCTGTCCTCATGATGGGCCAGCTTCTTTCCTGCGAAGTTCCGTAATGCGCGGTTGGGCAGGAAAAGCAAAAATGCTTATAATCTTTATGACGTTATATACAAAACAGCTCCTCAAATACAGAAAAACGGATGATTCCCAAAGGTTCGCTTACATTTGCTTCTGGTTAACATCATTCTTCAAAATTCAGCATTATAGGATTTACAAACCAAACCAAACCAAACATCGCACCTCAGAAGAGAATTCACCTGTGTGTGGAACAGGCTCGAGTAGACTTGTTGCAATGGTGGACTTGTCCCCCAAACGACTTGCTAAGCTCTGTGGAGGAGTGGCAATTCTCACCTCTGGCTCCACATTAAAATCTCCTGGCCTGGGGCACAGTTCATAAGTACCATTTCTGTGCCCTATCCTCAGAGGGTTTTTTCTTTCCTCTCTGTACAGGGCCTAGGTATTTTTAAAAAAATCTCTCTGGGTGATGCATGTGCAGTCAGAATTGAGAGCCATTAAGAGACCAGCCTAAGTGGATCCAGTTCTCTGCAAAAATAATTAATTAATCAAGGGCTATAGAATCGGGAGACTTCATTGTACCTGATTCAATCAACTGCCCATCAGGTGTGCATGGCTCTCAGGAGCTCACAGAAAAAAGGCTGTGATCAAGGTTTTCTGAAAAAGACTCCAAGTAAATGTACAGATTTCTCAGCACATAAAACATTAATACCAGTGTTCAATCTCACTAACTTGCAATAGAAACTGCTGTTATTGATTTGTGGTACTTACAGGGGCAGAAATAGATTGTAATTTGAATCAAATTGCTCAGAAAATTCCCCTTGTAAGTCCATCTACTGGAAAAATCATCTTAGGGAATAAGGAGCATGTTATTCTCCCCAGTGGGCCAGAGCCCGGCCTGCTCAGGCCCACATAGGAGGCAAGTCAGGGGCCCCACTGACATCTTCCTCTGAGAGGAAACCCCCTTTCCAGTCAGGGAAGTGCTGCCCCTCCATCCTGGGGCGGTGCGTGGACTCCCTGGCCCACTCAGCCCTGTGGAGCGAGGAGGCAGAGGTGAGAGAGGGGTAAACTGTCAGGCCTGTTAGAGGCCTAGAGGCAGGGGCAGGCAGAATGGGAAAGAAGGGGTCTCTGGAGGAAAGGGCAAAGGGGCTTTTGTACCTATATAAAAAGGGCTTTCAATCTGGTCTCCCACTGGAATTACCTGCAAAGCTTTAAAAATATCCCAGTGCCCAGGTTCCACCCTGGAACAAATAAGTCAGAATCTTTGTGGGCAGGGCTTGTGTCCTCAGATATTTTCTAAAAACTCAGAGATTCTAATGTGCAGAGAGAGCTGAAAACCATTTCTGTACCATCAACTTCTGAAAGGCTAGTAGAATAAATTGGCCATTCATGCAGTATGATTTCTTGGGTGCTAAAAAAATCCTCTTTCCCCTGAGCTTCTCCCCAAACAACACATTAATGCCTAAGATTCAACACTTAGAGATGAATTCCTTTGACTTAATAAGAGGCTTTGTCCTCTGTTATAAAGCACACACTCCAGAAAGGAGTGTATGGAGCCTTTTTCGTCATTTAAACCATTACTTATGGGTGTTAACAGAGGAAGAGAAGCCCACAGAGTCAGAGGAAATCTTAGGGCACCAAGAAGGACAGCACTAGGATGAGAGCAGGAAAGAGGGAATGAAGACTAAGTTAGCCGTCTCTTCAATTTAGCCTAGAGTTGGTTCCAGTGGATGACCGCTGCAGACTGCTGACTTCAAGGGACTTGTAGGTTGGCAGTCCCACTTCTGACACTGGGAAGACTCAAGATTCAGTGGTCACAAGATTCAGTGTAGCAACAAGGCCACATGCAACCACTCTTCCGATCCTTCAATCTTTAAGAATCAAAGAACAGATTAAGGCTAATGTCATGAATTGATAGATGAGGAAACTGAGGCTAGGAGTGACAGAGTTGGGATGATGAGTCAGTTCCCCTGATCTAATTCACACTCTTTACTCTACCAGAAGTTTCTCTTTCGAAAGAAGACCAACCTCTTCCTTCTTTGGATTTACTTTGTTCTACGGGAGTGAATGAATCTCTTCCCCACTAAAGGCACTTACTGGCAATTATGTCTTTTTGTTCCCTGAATGCAGAGGGTTCCCCAATTATAGACAATTGTGTTTCAAAAGCTTAGCTATAAAAAAAAAAGCTTAGCTATAAGGTGGTTATTTGTAATTCAGAATACACTTTCCTATAGAAACAGTATTATCAATATATATGGCATAGTTTCCCAGATCAATCCATGAACAACTTCAATCATAAATATTCCTGAAATGATGTGATCATCTATAACCATCACGGAAGTAGGAGTTTATCAAGTCAGGAAATCTTAACTTGCAAATTCAGCTCCTCTGTCTCTTCCCCCAGAATTAGATGTTCTTTCCTCAGATGTCTCCCCTCCCTTACCATTGCAATATTTTAGGGCAAGGATATCCATGCATAACTTGGTAAGCCACTAAATTTAAGTTTATTCTCAAGGGTTTGGGGTGGGGAGTGAGAGAGCCTTTCCCCCAGGAAGTAAATTGTAATATTTTACAAATGCATTTATTTATAAATGAGGGACATAGACGAAATCCACATATTCATTTCCTAGCAGAATTGTTTTCATCTAGAAAAAAAAATTAGACTTTTATACTTAACATTCAGAGAAGATATATACTACATCAGGTCTAGTCATATTTAATAATATCAACTTATCCAATTTGTATCTTAAAACCATGGTGTAGGGCATGCTATTTTTGAGGATGCTTGGCACTTCAGTAACAAACTCAAGTGACAGAATGACTTCGGCCAAGCTGAAGATGTGTGACAGATATATTAGTGGAAAGAAATGTGTTCCTAAAAATGACTTTGAAAGATGGTATAGGAGTTTTGGCAGGATGTGTCTTCTGCAGCTGAAGACTTATCTTTATGCCTTATAAAGTGACAAAGTTGTGTCAGGCTCCACAAAGGAATGGGGCTGTTGGCCATACAGGGCAAAAGTAAGTAGCCCTACATGACTTAAGACAAAAGAACCATGAATGCAGCCATCCATGGGGCAGGGAACTTGCCTTCCAAGCCACAGAGAGGATTTTTTCAGACAAAATGAAAGAGAAACAACAGCTGAAGCAACAAGAAAAGGAAGAAAAATAAGGGTTGGGAGGTCATCAGAGCAAACCTTTAACACTTGCATCGTCTGACTGTTAGGTTGTGGCTTTCCTTTAAATTCTGAATGAACAAGAAGAAGAGAGCAATTTTTTAGCTTCCATTTTCTACCAAAAGAATGTTTTTTCCTCCAGCCACCTATGCCAGCTGATGACACAAGAGTTGTTTGAAATGTTAATCAGTACCTAAATTCCTATATAGATCCTCTGCTACCCTTTAACTCCGAGGTCATGTCCGTCCATCCACCCATCCACACATGCAATGAATCTGTAATGAGCACTTACTTAGTGCCAGGCAATGATAAAGCAGTGAATAAGAAAAAGTCATTCCCCTTATTTTATAGGAGAAACAGCCATAAGTGAGTAAGCAAAGAATTATATAATATAATTTCAGGAATAAGGGATCATTAGAAAAATAAAGCAGTGTAAGGAAATACAATGAAGTAAGGTTCAGAGCTCTTTTAGATAGAAAAGCCCTGTTGAGGAGATGATTTTTGAGTAGAGCCTTGAGTGAAGAGAAGGAGTCAGCTATCGGAAAATATGAGAAAAAGGTGTTCCAGGGGGAGAGGTCTAACTAGAGCAAAGGCCCTGGGGCAAGAACAAGCTTGGCATATTGGGAGAAAAGCCAGACAACTAATGAGAGTCAAGTGGAGTAAGAATGGTAATGAGATCATGGAGAGTCTTGCGGACCTTGGCAAAGAGTGTTGCAAGGGAAACTATTTGGAGATTTGGAGCTAAGGGGCTGACATAAAGCAATTTTGTTTTATAAGCCATCCTGTAAAATCTGCTTCTGATGGAGGAATAAGGATTGAATTTACCCTTCTGCCTGAAACAATTAGAAAAGCAGACAAAATATAGGAAACAACAACTTTCAAAACATTGGGCATCATGTGGAGAAGGATTTCTCAGACATGGAAAACAAATCAGTTGACTTCTACAATTGCCTGGAGAAAGTTTCCAGGCCACAGGAATGGAGGGGGAAGCTAGGCAGGGCTCAGCGAGTTCATGAGTTGAGGAGGCAGCTGTGAGTCTGGGAAGCCAAGGTACCTTGAGATTTCAGAGGGCCAGAGAGGAGATAGCTGCCCAGGAGATAGATGTCCAGGGATCTGCAAAGGAGCATTCAGCAGAGTACTGATTGGGGCATGTGTGTGAAGAAACTATCTGAACCCGTTGGGGGGTGGGGGGGGAACCTCCTGAAAGAATGAGAGAAAACAGTACCCAGAACTCACACAGGGCCGGGAATGGTGCCTGTTTCCAACAGTTAGAGCTGAGAACCTCTTAACTGAGGGTATCAGTTAGTACTGAGAAGAGTCTTACAACAATCATGGGGAAAAAATTAACCCTATACTAAATGCTGCTGTGGTTCTACTAATAAAGCTTGAAAACAAGACCCAATAGGAACGAATGAGATCTTAGAGCCAGAACAAAGCTGAAGAATATTTATAGGTATACAAAAATATCCAGCACCCAACTAAGTACAATTCACAGTGTCTGAAATCTGAAGGTATGCAAAAAAACAAGAAAAATAATGAGATAAACCAATCATTTGCAACTGACTTTTAGATGACAAAGATGATGGAATTAGATTAGGACATTTAAATATTTATTATTATAATTGCATTCCATCCACTGAAGAATATAAAAACAACCCAAATTTAACTTAGAGTGATGAAAACTACGTCTGATTAAAAAAATTCACTGCGTGAGATTAACAGAAGATCAAAAAAATTGCAGTAGAAAAGATTACAAAGCTTGAAGACAGAGCAGTAAAATGAAAAAACACAGAGGAAAATGTGTAAACAACAAAAAAGAACAACGTATCAGTGATCCGTGGGATGGCTTCAAATGACCATTTTATATATATATATATATATATATAAAATTAGAGTTCCCAAAGGAGAGGAAAGAAAGGGGCGAGATATAAACCTATTTGAAGCAGTAATTGAGCAAAATTGTTAAAACTGATGAAACTATAAGCTCACAGATCCAAGATGCTCAATAAACCTCAAGCACAAGAAACAGGAAAGCTATACCAAGATGCATCACCATCAAACTGAAAAGGAGAAAAGTTTTGTAAAAAGTTCTGTAAAAACTACAAAAACGTTTTTATGCTTCTCTTTATAAATCTGATCAAAACTTCAGTGATTCTGGTATTATCAGGAACTATGGTTTTAGAATTTTTTGTCAAAAATAAAAACAACTAAGTTTTGTTTAGATGCAGAAGATAGCTTCCTTTTTTCCATCAATACAGAACATATGAACAACAAAAATGATAATCGCTAGAAAAATGTCTTTCCAGTACTGTTTAGTATCTCTCATTTTACACTGGGATTTATGTATTAATTAAGGATACCTTTAAACACAACAAAATCCTCAACAAAGTTGAGTTGGAAAGTGGTGAGTATTATGCAATTAATGCCCAAGATACTAGACCAGACAAATCAAGTGACCATAATTTATTCGGTAGATAAAACTCTGCATGAATTTTAAAGTGCTAGGTTGTTTCATTTTGATTAGTACTTATAAGTAGCTCTTCATTAATATATACTGAGACTAACACATTTCACCATGAATCTGTATAATGGCTGTAAAATGGTTAACAAACGATTTAGAAAACTACTGTGTAAAAATGAATAAGGCACAAGAGTTGAGTAACTGTAATTCTGAAGAGGAATTAAGCCCTGATTTTTAAAACGGTATTTCTGGAGGCTGAGTTCTTTTCTTTAAAATAAAAATTTAAAAAATCCAAGCCCATTCAAACCCGATTCCTGTCAATTAAACAATTAGATTTACTGTGTGGTAAGATCAACTGATAGATTGTGCAGAAATCCTTGTTTGAACTGTATGAAAAAAATTATTTGTCAAAAACAAAAGTTGTTTCTGCTTTTGTATGTAAGTACATCCCTTCTCTTGCTGGCATACCGAAAGGATCTGCCATTTTCTCAAAGGGATAGAATGCAAATAAATGGAACATAAACACTGATGAACCCTAACCCTCCAAGATATTATTTTTTAAAGGACAGTAATCAGATCATTGGTCTGAGTAAGAAAGCAAATGTCTTCACATAGGAAGAAACCTGATGTGGGAGAAAATTGGACATGATTTTTATTTCAAGTAAGGCTAAACACAGAACAGTATGAAAAGTGAGACTGCTATTTCAGCCTTAAAGGCAAAGAAAGCATCTGTTTTACAGATAGTTGGTACAGCTAAGAAGGATTTTTATAACAGTATGATGTTTTAATAAGAATTAGGCATCAAATCTTTCTAGTCTCTTCTGTAAGCAAAAGAGACAATGATGCAGCCTGGATCTGCAGGTTTTTATTTCATTTTTGAAAAAATTTATAAATCCTAGTAAGTCATTACATCTTGAGAAGTGGGACCTCATGATTTTTCCATTTATATTCTCAGGGAAGGTCTTTTCTAAAGCAACTGAACCATTAAAAGACGAGGGAAATAGTCATGTAAGGAGTAGCTAGAACAATGGTGACGGGTGCCCCGAGAGAGGGCATGCTTCAGGGAACATGGGAGCCCAGAGACGAGGTGATGATCTCGCATGCCTCAAAGACTCTCCACTGACTCTAACTTAGCCATTTTCCTCTCTTTTGGTTCTCTCTCACGTCTAGATTTTTTTCTTGATAAACCAAAATGTTAAAAAAAATGTGAGGAGTGACCTGCCCCCAGAATGTCATTTAAGAGCATCCTACTTGGAATACTCTCTTAAATAGACAAAAACAAAAATTGAAGCAAAAATGGAAAAAGAAAAAGAAAAAAAAAACCCTTCAAAGATTGAAATCATTTTCATAATGAAAAAGCTCCCAAGGACTGCTTAGACCTATTTATTCTCATTAGTCAATTTATGGGACAGTTTTATAATCAATAAATATTTTTAATAAATGATGCAATGAGTATGAAGAGGGATAAGACATGATATTGGGAGAAAAAAAAATTAACTCAAGCATAGCAAACAAATATTTTTAGGCAGAAAGCAAACTTCATGCTCCATGGAGGTCTATGCAAATACAATGCCAAAGTTATGCACAAATACTCTGGGTCTCCTATTTGATTCTCTTCACTTTATATCTTAGGAAAATTCCCTGGAAACTATTGGCTAAATAACTACTGAGGGAACAGAATCCACCTTAAGTCAAAAAAGAACGCAATTTAGTTCAATCTAGCTCCTTCTGTGATCTTTAAAAGTGTTCAGAGGTTACCTGAAATGGCTCCCAGAACTAGGAAGGAAAGCTTTATTGAAATGTCAAAGGAATATTATAGAAAGACACGGCTTCAGGGATATGGATGATGAGAAATTTCTTAAAAACAAAACAAGAGGGCTTCCCTGGTTGGTGCGGTGGTTGAGAGTCCGCCTGCCGATGCAGGGGACACGGGTCCGTGCCCCGGTCCGGGAAGATCCCACATGTCGCGGAGCGGCTGGGCCCGTGAGCCATGGCCGCTGGGCCCGCGCGTCCGGAGCCTGTGCTCCGCAACGGGAGAGGCCACAACAGTGAGAGGCCCGCGTACCGCAAAAAAAGAAACAAACAAAAACAAAACCAAACAAGAATTTTAGATAGGATGAATAAGCTTGACAAGGGAGTGGTATTGTTTTCAGAAAGCTAAGTCTGAGTTTGCTAAAATATTTTTATAATAAATGGCTTCTTTTTTCTTCTACTTAAATATTAACGTTATTAATAATAACACTAATATTTGTTGTCTTAAGAACAAGTGAATTATTTATTCTGGTTTTGTTACTTTGAAAGGTCTTGAAACACCTTATTAATGCTTCTGTTAAAAAAAAAAAATTTCCCAGAGTAAGACGTGGTCGCTTTAAATTTCCAGTTAGTGTTTTCTGGTGAAAAAAATGCAAACATTAAAAAAAGAGATTTCTTTTCCTTGTACACATGATCACAGGTCATATACATCTTATCCTTCTTGCTCTTCTCATAGGATATAGCTGATATGATTATTGTGTAATGCAGAGACATCTCATCTGCCTGTTTAGAGACACCGTAAAGCAAAAATGAATCTTCCCAGGTTATTCATCATATACTTCTAAAAAATTAAAACTGAAACCAACCATCAGGAAAAAAAGAGGGAGCTGCAGAATAAATATGCCTCCTGTGGATGGCTCATCCCCTTTCCCTTTGCTCCCCAGGATGTGTCTGGATTTACGGGGAACGGAGGATGCCGTGTTCATCCACATGTGTTTCTCTGCGTCGTGGGATGCTCTGCACTTCCTGGAGAAGCCCCAGTGCGATGATCTGACTTTCCACATGAGTGATGATGCTACGAGCCCTGTCTTGCCCAGCAACAACCATTCCTCTCCCCAGTCACATGATCCACAGAAAACATCTGAACATTTATTTTGGCTCACGTTTGTTAAAACACACAATGTATTGATAGTCTACTTCTCTTGCCCACAAGCAAGCTTTTTAATTTTTTGTGTTCCAGTATGAAACTGTTCCTTCTTATTGGTGCTGGCATATGGCACGTGTTAACAGTGAACACACTCTCCTCCATAAAGGGGAGAATAAGGGCTAAATTGTTAAGCTGTAGAGAGCCAATGTTTCTCAACAGAGAAGAAGGTCTCTTCCCAGTGTTACGACACATGGCTCAGAAGATGCTGCCTTTGGCAATCTGCCTTTATATGGACCAACATAAGGGTAGGATCAGCCAGAAGTATGATCAAATAGCTTTCTCATGGTTAGACAGATAGGCAACTGAAGTGAGAGGATCAACACGGTAATGGATATACAGGAGACCGATGTTCTTGAATTTAGAATTCAAGGTGAGGACCTTGAAAGAGAGCCTTGAAGAGAGCGGTCCCCTTCCCTCCTGGAATGGGGAAGATTTACTTTCGTTAGTGTGGCCTATTTGAGGGATGACCATGCTATTTTATGTCCCAACTGGGACACTTTTGAAGTGAAAGGAGGTGCTGATGTTAGTTACACTGGGATAACAGAAGTAATCAGGACTCTCCCAGGCCAAACAGGATGTATGCTCCCTCTACATAGTTACAAGTACATCAGCTCTTATGGCAATCCATCCATCCATCTGTAGACCATTTTCTACTGTTTACAAAAGTCTTACATCTGTTTTCATTCTTTTGTTCTTCAGTAAACCAAGTCTATTTTTGAGGTTCTTTCCACAGTGCAAAGGAGTTAACTTCATGCTGTACAAATTTAAGGTTTATTTTTTAGATTTTTGGGGGCTGGAGAAAGACGGACATGTCCTCCCTAGGATGACATACAGAGCCTAGCGCAGGAGTTGTGGGTGTGTGGTCTTCTAATATCCTTCACTTTGTTCTCTGTTGAGAATTTTAAAAAGAAAAAGAAAAAATTCCTTCCCCTTTGAGCCATTTAGCAACTTTGGCCAGATCAGGAATACACACTTGGGTGGTGTGGATGGAGAATAGTGTAACTCTGATTGTTTCAAAGTGAGTAAAATAGCAAAGCTTATCCCCACCTGACTGGCCCACCAGGCTGACTGTGTTGACACTGCAGGCTGTGTGCTGATGAGATCCACTAGGCAAATATTGCTCTGGGAAAAGTGCTCCCGGACTGAGCATGTGGGGAGTTCCATGTGAGCTTGAATGAGGATATATTCCTAGAAATCTATTTTCAGACCTGGAAAAGACTTTAGAAGTCATCAGTCCAACACTTATATTTGGACCGGAAAAGTGAAGAGATTTGCCTACTGTGTCAGGGCCTAAATTTGTTTCTGATTCCTTTTCCAGGGCCTCTGACCCAGTTCCATTGTGTTGCACAGCACCTAGGGCAGGATTCACATAGACTGCAGTGGCATGAATTATGCGTGTATAATGTATGGGGGGGTGGTCTTTGTTAACTTTTGAGTTGGTCGCTTTATAATACTGACTTGGTCATTAGTTCTAACTCCAGTGTGACTATTAACGACCAGGAAGAACTTGGCGAAACCATTTCACAGTGTGGTTTCCTCCCCAGCAACTGTGGGGCTAAGCTAGATGAGGTTCTTTCAAAGGCTCCTTTAGCTTGAATTCCCAATTAATCAACTCTTCTCATTTTACCATACTAATGTGTAAGATCATTTGAATAATAATTACAGTATAAATCCCTAAACTGTAGGAAGTAGAGGGGCAGATCAAAATCTTCTGTTGTACTTTTACTTTTTATTTTCTTCCCTACTTCCTCCTCTTAATCATTCCCCTTTTTTTCTCTTAACTCTTCATCATTTCTTTTATTTCTATTTTTTCCTTCTGTTTATTCTCAATTTCCTCACTGTAACACTTACTCGCCTTCCAAAACTAAAAATAAGAGTATTAATATCAAAGTAACAAAAAAAGAAAGAGAAAAGAAATATTCCTTTTAATGTAATAAGCCAATTTGCCTTTCCATAGATGGTCAAATATTCACAGAAAAAGCCATAGAGGCATCATCCAACCAGATTTGCATCTCGAGAAGGTGATATACAGTTATCATGACATTACTCAGGTCCTTATAAATCCCAGGTATATGAGAACAAAAAGTTGTCCATGACCAGCAGAAATGTACCCTCTCCCAGTAAGTTGAGAGTCAAAAGTGGCAAATGACAGCAAGTGTGAGACAGCCTTGAAGTCTTAAAAGTTCTACAAAGACCAAATTCAGATTTGACCTGTAAGAATGTGTCTGCTATGAGAGACAGAGAATAATGCAGATAGTTGTGGACTCTAAACGTTATCTATTTTAGTAATTACTGAATTACCATAGAAAAAAGAAAAGTGAAATACTTCTAACTGCTTAAATACAGATTTGTAAAAAAAAAATAAATGCTACACACTGTAGATCCATTAGTTCAACATGTGTCACAATCAAATGGAGGGGAAAAAAGCAAAAGAAAATTTTAATGGTAGTGATTTGAGAAGAATAACAAATGTTTGTGTGTTTTTTTGTTGTTGCTCTTTCTCCCTTTTCCTGTAAATGCATATAAATTTTATTGATATTTTGCTACCATATTTTCCACCAGGAAACTACAATCCTACAGTACTACTTTCACTAAAGTGGGGTAACTAAGTCTTGCACAAATGTTAAGCAACAGCTCTCTTAACACAAACAGAGCTTCTTTAATATTTTATCCCCCAGAGTTAGCTTCTCAGCATTCAGGACTTTTAAGACTATACAAAGAAACTCCTGTTTGGACTCAGTGAAGATCAAAAGATTTGGTTTTGGGAGGAAGGCAGGTTGTGTTAATTGTAGTTACTGAGAGGAACAATATCTTTTGCTTTTCTCTGTTGGGTTCGAATGCATAGGTTTCTGATTATATGTTAAAAGCATCAGTTCTCCCTTTTTACTATGCTTGAGAGAGCTAAAATATATAGTAATGAAAAATCCCTTCTGTCTTTCACTGCAAAAAAATGAGTAGCATAAACTTGGCTGGACAAAAAAAATGCAGTTCTCTAAATACACCCCAATCTCTGTATTTTCATCAACCTAATTAACCCTTTAAAAGGATAGAGTCATCATCTTGTCCATCAAGCTTAAAAACTTGAAAAACTACTAGAAACTACTGCCAAATGGGAACAGCATTAAATTCAACTATGGATGTAGAAATCTAGTAAGTCTCTACACAACGTACAAATCTCAATTGACTGACTATGGCTGCAGGCAACAAACATAAAAGTAAATAAATTGAACTATATCAAAGCATCAAAGGATACAATCAACAGAATGAAAAGGCAATTTATAGACTGGGAGAAAACATTTGCAGATTATCTATCTGATAAGGGATTAATATCCAGAATATATAGAGAACTCCTACAACTCAACAATAAAAAATAATAACCTAATTAAAAATGGGGCAAAGGGCTTCAACAGACATTTTTCTAATGATGATATAAAAATGGTCAACAAGCATATGAAAATATGTTCAATATCACTCATCATTAGGGAAGTGAAAATAAAACCTACAGTGAAATATCACCTCATACCCATCAGGATGGCTCATCATATAAACAAAAATAACATGATGATGAGAATATGGAAAAATTGGAACTTTTGTGCATTGTTGGAGAGAATGTACAATGGTATAGCTGCTGTAGGAAACAGTAAGGTGGTTCCTCAAAATTTAAAAATAGAGTTACCAGATGATCCAGCAATTCCACTTATATATGCAAAAGAATTGAAAGGACTCAGACAGATATTTGTACACTTATGTTTATGGAAGCATTATTCACAATAGCCAAAAGGTAGAGCAACCCGAGTGTCCATTGACAGATGAATGGGTAAACAAAATGTGGTATATATGTAAAATGGAATATTATTCAGCCTTAAAAAAGAAGGAAATTTGGACACATGCTACAGCATGGAAGGACCTTGAGGACATTGTATTATGCGAAATAAGCCAGTCACAAAAAGACAAATACTGTAGGATTCCACTCATATGGGATATCTGGAGTAGTCAAATTAATAGAAACAGAGAGTAGAATAGTGGTCACCAGGGGCTGGAGGGAGGAAGGAATGTGGGTACAGTTTCAGTTTTGCAAGATGAAAAAGTTCTGGAGATTGGTTGCATGTTGTGAAATATACTTAATACTGAACTATATACTTGAAAATGGTTAATATGGTTAAATTTTATGTTACATGTATTTACCACAATTTAAAAAATTAGGATGCTTAAAAAAGGAACTGTGATTGAAAACTACAGTTCTACTACTAAGGATTTCCTTTTTTTCTTTGTATGATATTAAAAAAGATTACAGACATTACCCATTCTAAAAAATACATAGTCTCACATAAGATATTATAGAGTAAAATATGAACAAAGATAAAAGGTCAATGACAAAAATACTAAACAGACTCCTTTTGTCAGTGTAACAAAGAAATCCAACCGGGTAAATGAAGTAGAAAGGGACTTCCTTAATAGAAATGGTAATAAGCTACTTTCTGAAACATCAACATGTGATCTGAGCAAACAGAGCATAAAATACAATGTGGGCTCCTCTTATTTTCCTTCAAGTCTTTTAACATTAATATGAGCATTTAACAATTTTGTAAAATCCTGGTGAGAAGAAATCCTTTTTATTCAGTATACCTGCCAACAGACATTTTAAATGATAGGGATCCTTCAGGCAACTAGAACCTTTTTGGAAACTATTATTCATGTCTCCTATAGTTACTCCTTTCTTCTGAAGTCTCACCACAAATGCCAGACATCTAAATTATATGTGAGGGGTTCTCTAATGACAAGTGGGTGGCATAGTCCCTGCTACTATGGTTCAGAGCTGCCCCTAAATCTGAACAATCCCTGGCCCATTGGTGCAGCTTATTGTTGAGACCATGATCCAAGAAGACACAAGGGCTGATATATGCTCCACCCTTAAGCTAGCTGCCTTCTATTGATAGAGGATTCCTACAGTAAATCCTGGAAATCTGCTCCACTTTGTTTGAGACCACCCCCCCAAAAAAACCCTCAAGTTTGGTTTAAATTCATCGGTTCTACTTTTTCTCTCCATAGATATTATGAGTATCTAAACATGTGACTTCCTAAAGCAAGTCAAAGATAAATTTTTAAATTAATATGCTTAATATGCTCAACCAGCAAGATGGAGTCTGACTCTTCCACTGATTTTAGAAATTTAGGAAATTAACCCCAAATGCATGTAATAAACTGATCACTGCTCATTGAATGTGATTTGCCCAATAGTCTTTAAAAAGCTTTTTGTTTGTTTAGAAGTAGTGTTAGAAAAAGTGTGACTCTTTCTCTGTCTCTGCCTTGACCCTGGTGGGGAGGACTGTTCTGAGTTTAACCTACACTGATTAGGACTGTTCTCAGGGCTGATAAACAAACAGATAGACCTACTGTGAGCACAGATTCAGGGACATAACACAGAGGTGGCAGAGTCTCTGGTTTCTGTGATAGATTTTAAAATGTGGTTATCATTCTTTCCCCATTCTTCATCACTCATTTGTATTTTGCTGTTTAAAACATTTCAGTTTTAGAGTCCCATTGAAGGTTCCAACTTGGTGCCGTGTTTATGTGCTTGTTTACATTTTTATTCAAAATGTTATTTGCATTTCAACCAAGGAAAAATACCATAGGGTTTTATTTCACTTAGAATTTCCTGAGCCTTGAAAAGAACTGAAACTAGGGTTGGCAGTTTAAACAATACATCCTGTATAAAAGTTATAGCACAATGAAGGCATCTATAGAGACGGAGTCTGCACATCACAAAGGCTACAAATTTCTACCAGGAAGGTCAGCATGTCTGTACCCAAAGATCTCCAATGACCTTCCTGAAATATTTAGTTCTTTTCCTTTGAAGAAAATTCTTCACGAGGTAGAGATGTACCAGTGTCTCATGCGATGTGTAGTCTCTGTGGTAAGTGATCCCCTTTTCCCCTTATGGAACAAGCAATGCATTGTAACCCCTAACAGAAAACTCCAGCTGTTCCTTTACACGCCAGCCTTTTGGCAAAGGTTCAGATTTTTTTCCCCCTTGAATAGTCATAATTCATAGAGAGAGCCAGACACACAGATTTCTTTTTTCGACCGACTTTGTGTTTCTTTGGCTATCTTATCCCTAATTGCTCCTTGCAAACCCACCCCTCCAGACTGGGAAACTAGAGGGAACCAGTTTCATGAACCAGTAAATAAGAGATTGAAAAATTCACTTTTTGAGACATATACAACATTTATTGACAATTTTGATTCAATTAGAGGAAAATTGCGTAAGTCGGTTATTAGGAACTGCAGGTGTGCTTGGAGAGGGAGTCTTCTTATGCAGGAACTATAGATAATCCCTCTTATAAAACTTCCCTAGTTGTGAAATTTTTTTTTTTTCTCATCCCTTTGGGAAATGCTGTAAGAATGAAATCGTATATGCGCATTAAAAGTGAGGTGATAAGCCAATTTTACCAGACTGTACTTTCAGGAAATGACTGTGAATTTCAGAAGTTTGTTATTCTTCAAAAATTTCTGATTTGCTTGAACTCAATTTTAACCAATTCATACGATATATGATGAACTCACTTTGTGTGTATGTCTTTCTACATGCCTATAGATAAGCTTCCACAGAAATAATGCTATTTGAATGGGCAGGAGGTCTTTACTTCCTGTCCTGAAGTATGCTGTGAGTGAGAAGAACATCTGAACAGGGCCCTCATCCTTTTATTTGTCCTTTTTTTTTTTTTTTTTTTTTTTTTTTTTGTCTACTAAGCAGTGCATTATGAGTTCTTCTTGAAGCAGGGGCACCCAGGTATGAGGAAAGCTGAGTGCGGGCATTCATGAACACTTTTTTTTTTTTTTTTTTTTTTTTTTTTTGCGGTACGCGGGCCTCTCACTGTTGTGGCCTCTCCCATTGTGGAGCACAGGCTCCGGACGCGCAGGCTCAGCGGCCATGGCTCACGGGCCTAGCCGCT
>NC_041221.1:83197927-83205201 GCF_002837175.3 Physeter macrocephalus | reverse complement strand
GAACCCGTGTCCCCTGCATCGGCAGGCGGACTCTCAACCACTGCGCCACCAGGGAAGCCCCATGAACATTTTTAAGAAGCAAGGATTTTTTTCTTCTACACAGCTGATCTGAAGTAGGTCAGGGTTTGAGGAGTAAATATATTTTGGATGAGCACTGTGCACCAGGCCCTAGGCTGGATGTTACACACATAGTTCATGCCTCAAGGAGCTTGATATCTCACAGGCAGAGCAAGACAGATACACTGCCCAGATATATGGCTACACAGAGCAAGGTGCATTCAAGGGCACAGATGAATGGAGCAGGTGGAACAATCTACATGTGCCACAGAAGGAACTGGTAGCCAAGGCTGGGGTGAGTGGTCAGTGAAGGACCGAATGGGAAGGCTTCCAGGGTGGACACAGCTTGGATTGTCAAAGGGTATTCCATACAGAGGAAGAAACGTGAGCCCAGGAGAAAGTATTCTAGCGGTCTGGGGGTTGCAAAGGAAGGAGAGAGAGAAAGGTCTACAGTGGGGCTTGGCTGCCAAGTAGGAGAGTTTGTACTTTATTACACGGGCAAGAGAAAACCTGCTGAAGAGTCACAAGCCAGCTGGTGACAACGATATGGACCTTGTCTGATACAGTCTAAACTGGATCTTTCTGGTCTCAATATCCTTATCTTTGCAGAGGTCTGTTTGGGACCCTGGACTATGCCCCCCACCCCAGATTCCCTTTCAGGACTGAAGGATGTATTTTCACAACTGCTGGGGATGCTGCCCGCAAATAGACCTCAATTGTGGGGTCTCTCTGGGGGCCGCTTCAGCTGATGAGAGTTGCCCCTTCCAGGGGTCGCCCACATCTAAAACTGGTCAATGGGGTGAGCGTGGGTATAAAGGTCTCGTCCCCTTGCTCTGATTTGGGAAATCTCTGAAGGGTTATCCTGGCTGCCATGTCCCCCGTCGGGCCTGCCCAGGCCTTGCTGGATCTGCTCTGCAGCCCTGCTTCTTTCTCTGCTCATCTGGCTTCCTTCCCTCCCCTTCTACAGTCATTGATCCCAAGAGTGCTGCCTGCTAACCTTCCAGCATATTCATCTCCATCTTAGAAAATGCCTCCCATACCGCCCAACCTGCAGTGAGAGAGGTGTATCTGAAATCAGTGAATCTGTCAGGACTGTGATTATCTCTGAAAAAAAATAAAGAGGTAAACCTGGAAAAGGTGGAGCTATATTGTGTAGGGACCTGGGATGTTTTGAGCAGTTAGTATCCTAGAAAGTGATGACTTGCCCAAAAGCCTCCCAGGAAGGTATAATATCCAAGCTAGTGACTAGCTCACAATGGGTGGTGGTTTTGCTGTTGTTGTTTTTGTTTAACATTCTCAGGAACTAAAAATGTAACAAGAAAACAGAAGGCCACAGACAACGTTGAGAGCTTGGAACAAAAGAAGGTGAGCACATGCAAAAACCCACCCATTAAGAAGAAAATTTCTTCTAAAATGATTCCTTTCAGCTTTATTCTCTCCAGATTGTGAGGAAGGAGAAAACTGCAGCACAGAGAGTTTTGTAATTTGTACAACCATGAAACTCCAGCTACTAAATAGTAAAGCTGTAATTCGAACCCAGGCTGCCTGATTCCACAGCTGACATACTTGACAACATCCTTTTGCTGGAATCCTTACAAATAATTCTAATGAAAGGAGAGAGGTGGAAAGTCAAAAATAGTTTTTTCTTTCCCAAATAGCTAGTCAAGAAGTGAGTTATTCTTTTCTTCTATTCTGAATATGATTGTTCTAAATTTTAGTTTCTGTATACTCATAGATGTTTTTCTTATTCATAACATTAATTTGGCCTGATGCCTTTATAGCTCTGAGTCTATCTTAACACCCTGACTCTGCCCCTTGGCCAATTTCTCGATGCAGTATATTAACTTCAACTTTCTATGTATATTTCCTAGATTAAATCCTCAAGACGAAATACGTTTGGTCTAGTTCATTTTTTAGGATCGGAACAATGTCATAAACCCCTGTCAGGAATTGGATGTGCTTGGGTCTTATGTCCACCTCTGATCCAGTCAGCTGGGGTTGCTAGCAAGGTTTTTCAGGAAATGTAAAACAGAGCTAACCAGGCATAAAAGACTGTGGGTGTGGAAAATTTCCTTATGAGGTAGGCAGGGCAGGCACTGTAGTCAGGCTGAGTCTAAGAGGATAAATCCACAAGAGGATACTGTCCAATACTAGGTGGCAATTCCTTTTTTGCTTTTTCTTTTGAATTTTAGAATTTTATTTTTTTTTTTATACAGCAGGTTCTTATTAGTTATCCATTTAATACATATTAGTGTATACATGTCAATCCCAATCTCCCAATTCATCCCACCACCACCACCCCCGCCGCTTTCCCCCCTTGGTGTCCATACGTTTGTTCTCTACGTCTGTGTCTCTATTTCTGCCCCGCAAACTGGTTCATCTGTACCATTTTTCCAGGTTCCACATATATGCGTTAATATACGATATTTGTTTTTCTCTTTCTGACTTACTTCACTCTGTATTTTTTTCTTAAATTCCTTCAAAAGAATTGGGAGGGGAGGACCGCAGTGTCATCACTAAAGCTTCTTTTTTTTTTTTTTAACATCTTTATTGGAGTATAATTGCTTTACAATGGTGTGTTACTTTCTGCCGCATAACAAAGTGAATCAGCTACACCGCATTCCTGCTTTCCCCCACCCTCGGCCCCTTGAAAGGAGGTGCCCTAGCTTAGTGCTTTGACTATCATGTACTTGTCTAAATCCAAAGGCAGAAAGATTAAGTAGAAAAACAATTTTTTAACCTTCTTTCTTTAGTAATTGTTTTATCTTGTCAGAGATGAATAATAATTTGAACAGGATTAGGCAAATTCGAACTTGAGGTGGAAATCCATTTAATGAACCTAATTGATACGCAGTCAAACTTTCTCCCAAAACAGCTGCTGCTGACTCTTTACAACCTTATGATCCTATGTAATTTACATTCCTGCATAAACATCTTATTTTTGCCACCAGTGGACCATTTTCAAATTGCTTTTTACTTAACCTAATAATCTGAACCTTGATGTCAAGCATAATTCATAAACCATGGCTAAAAACATCTGAAGCAGCATGATCTAAGATAAAGTAAGGAAAGAGACTATTGATCCTAGCAGAAATCACTTTCAAAATACAGTTGTTTTTACTGTATTGCAACTGGTTAAATATTAGATAGTGGGTTGACCACGTATCCACAGGTAAATTGAAAAGTATGTTTTATTAAAACTGCCGTATTTTCTGCATTTTTGATTGTAGTTAAACCAGAGGTTCTCAACTGGTGACAATTTTGCCCCCCAAGAGACACTGACAATGTCTGGAGACATTTTGGGTTGCTGCAATGGAGTCTGGGGGTGAGAGGGCATTATTGGCATCTAGCAGGTAGAGGCTAGGGATGCTGCTAAACATCCTGCAATGCACAGCACAGCTCCTACAACAAAGACTTATCCAGCCCCAAATAGCAACGGTGCCAAGGTTGAGAAACTCTCAGTAAATCGCAGCAGGAATCTGAAAGTGCACCATAAATTGACATGTAGGTAGCAATAAAAGAGTAACGTGGGCGGGGTGGGATTGTGTCCCTTTAAAGAGTATAGCTCCTTCTAAAGTGTCCGGCTGCACCTCAGCTCCAATTTATTGATTTCTCATGGAAGTATATAGACTGAGTTTAAGTATGGCCAGAAATATGGATTTTTATGTGAACCCTACCGATCTTGAAACGTTGACAAGGTATATAAAATATTGACTGAATTCTTGGACTAGTAATCAGTAAGTAAATCAACACACATTCAGTTGTAAGATATCTGGTCATTTTAGGCAGAAGAGAAATCATGCTGGGTATGATTTTCTAAAACTTTCCAAATTTTTTCTCAAGATTTTATTATAATTACCCAAACAATGTATATTGCCAAGGCAACAGGAATGTTTTTATGAAAAACTTGCCTACAGAATAAAATGATCAAATAGTAAAATTACAACTCTTTAGAATACTCTACATAATAGAACAGTAACACCTTCTGAAAATTTTCTAGAAAACAAAGAAAGCCTTTAAAAATAATGGTTGGATCTCAAATTACTCAAGGTATGCCCCTGTCAACAATATATGAGACTGCTTATTTCTCTATAGGTTATTCAGCATTGTTTACTAGGAATATTTAAAAGTTTTGCTTACGTAATAGTAAAAATAAAAGGATGTCCTGTATAGTTTTAATTTCCATTTCTTTTATTATGAGACGGGTGTCAAGCATATTTTCATATTTTATCAACCATTTGTCAGCTCATATTACGTTTATTTTTATTTTTGAATTTACAATTGGAAATTGAGCTACCAAGGAGACAGTTCTCACTCTGGGTCTGGCGGAGGTGCACTGACAGACTTAGGACAATGGGCTTTTAGCATCATCAAAGCCTCAAGCTAGTGTGGTGGTATGCAGAAAATCCAGAAACTTCTAGTTCACTAAATGCTAATTTGACCCAGAGTATCACTTGGCCTTCAGGTCACCTTGTAGAGGACAATTGCCTTGTAAAGGACGATTGCCTAAGTCAAAGAGGGCGCTACTTGATCAGAAACAAAGGGATTTGAGATAGCT
The DNA here is from genome assembly GCF_002837175.3 of Physeter macrocephalus. Taxonomy (NCBI): domain Eukaryota; kingdom Metazoa; phylum Chordata; class Mammalia; order Artiodactyla; family Physeteridae; genus Physeter; species Physeter macrocephalus. Next base: position 83,200,586 of record NC_041221.1, on the reverse strand, counting down.
AAAGAGGGCTATGGAGAGAGTGCTGAAAATACTTGGCTTTTCATCAAATTTCATGTTTCTCTCTAAATAACTTTCTATCTTCAAAATTTCCAGAAATTGTATCACTTACTTTATGTTACCTATTAGGTAGGTACAGACACAAGAAAAATTTCAACAAAAAGCAATGATAGCTCATACTAACTGCTAAGGGTCAGATTCTGTAAAACACGTTGTGAGTAAAAAGAATTTAAAAATTGTACATGTTGAATTAGGGTTTAGATAAAAATTAAGGATGAATAGTCCCCATTTCCCAATAAATTTCGGGAAAGTAAGCATTATGTTTGCAATATGTTCTCCATTAAAAAGTACTAATTATGGTCCTCAAACTTTTCCCTTTCCCCTCTCTACCAACTCACCAGAGAGTTATGTGCATAATTTGAAAAGTTTCTTAATTATGTTGCTCATCCTCTCCTCTCCCTAATGGCTCCCCTCACCAACCCCAGCTCCAAATTACTGAATTAAACTCATCCTTAATTATGAAGACAGGAAACTATTTACTCCTGATTTTCCCTCCTCTACCTGCCTATAAAATATTAATAAATAAAAATGGGAGAGAGAGGTGCCAGAGGAGATAGGTATTAGGACTATTAAATGATCTGCAGATCCGGGAATATGTTTATCTGACAAAAACATGAATAAGACCCTAAAGCAGAAATACAGGCTCACATAAGAAGAGGCCTAGGATATTCATACTAATTAACTCCAAGTTTATAACCCTTACCTTGGAGACAACAGGTATGTGCTCAGAAGGGAAGCCTGCACTTCCTTCACACCAGAGGTGCTTTCCTACATGGTGTAGAAAGGCAACTGAAGCACTACCTTTGGAATTGGATACAGCCTGGGTTCCCATGGAAAACCCAAGGGAAATAATGAGCTGTTTTGGAGTGTTGTAGTCTGTGACAGTGGTGGTGCCCAGTGGCCTAGAATTTGTGCCCTTTGGTTGCCCCCAAAGAGAACAACATTTTCAAACCAGGTTCCCAGTAGGAAGGCCCCTCAACACCATGATAAGTATGTAGAGTAGTAATCCCCTCATTCTTCCCCAGCGGGACCCATGGCAGTGTACTCATATGACTGCATTCTGGGAAAGGGAAATACCTGAATATTTTGAAAACAGCTGGACACAGTCCAAATTTTTTTTTATAATCAGGGGACCTGATGCATCAAGATGGCAAGCTATTTACCTTGAGCCCCTTCTACTCTGGAAAAGCAGTAAATACCTGTTGAATATGGACTAGCCCTGTGATTCGCTTTAACCAATGAAATATAGCAGAAGCAACATGGTGCCAGCTCCAGACCTAAGTCTTACTAAGGCTTTGCAACTTCTGCTTTTGCTTGCTTGGGAACCCTGTGCCACGTAGGAGGTGGGTTTCTGGGCACAACAGTAAGTAGGGCCAGTCTTGCTCTGCTCTTAATTCCTGGAACCATGAATTGGTTGCATGGGGACAAAGCATCATGTAATAGTCATCAATTTGGGGTATATTCTGTTCTAAAGGATAATACTTCATTCTAGTAGGTGTCATCTCCAAACTAGATCCCACCTACACCAACTTAAGGACATTCCATTGTTTTATCAGGCTGGCAACTTCTGGGTGCTACAATATATGGTAGGATCAGTGAATCGCCTAGGCATGTGCCCACTGCCTCCCCTTTTCTATTTTAAATTGGGATCCTTGGTCTGATGGGATGATAGTTAGGATGCCATGTCAGTGGATCGAACACTCTGTAAGCCCTTGAATAGGGCCACCTTCCCTCTTGATGCTTTATGTGCCTTGATGTTGGTGTCAACCTGGACCCTGTTAGAGCAGACCTCAAAACATCTGAGTATTCTCCTTTTCTCACAATATAGTTACATGAGTAAATGGTCTCCTTTGAGAAGGGTCTTGGGGGATTGTTACTCTATGTATTTACTGTTACGTTGCACAGTCCTTCCACTTGGGGACCTACCTTATCCTATGGTCAGTGAGCTCTGAGCCCCAAAACAGCTCAGTTTCTAAAACTGGGAAATGGACCTTAACTTTATATTGGACAGCTGCCCTCAGGCCATCTAATCCTATCTACCTTTCATTTCTTTTTATTGTATAGATTAATATCCTTGTTGCCTTTCCATTCACTTTGCTGCTAGGTATGCTAACTTCTCTTTATCTGCATAACCCCCTCTAACCTTGCCTTTCAGTGCTGTACTTGCACCCACCTTGTTTCTGGTAGTTAAGTCTCTACATGACCTCTATTATTTTAGTATCTTCTTAGCCACATTGCTATCAGGGAGCCCAGTTGTCTAACAGTATATCCTACTGTGTGTGCTGGGGATAATCACCACTGAACTTTTCAACAATGCTGGTGCCATTCTCATCTTGCAAGCTTTTATCAGTTTGATAATGGACTATTGTCTGGACTCTCTTGGCACCATGGTTTCTGGGTCATTGTTTCATCTGAATATCCAGAGTTATCTGAGAAAATCATCAAACACTTAGTGCCATTCTTTTTTTTTTTTTTTTTTTGCGGTATGCGGGCCTCTCACTGTTGTGGCCTCTCCCGTTGTGGAGCACAGGCTCCGGACGCGCAGGCTCAGCAGCCATGGCTCACGGGCCCAGCCGCTCCGCGGCATGTGGGATCTTCCCGG
>NC_041221.1:83173966-83197749 GCF_002837175.3 Physeter macrocephalus | reverse complement strand
TGTCCCCTGCATCGGCAGGCGGACTCTCAACCACTGCGCCACCAGGGAAGCCCAGTGCCATTCTTAATAACTGTGAGTCAGGAAGTTCTGACTGAGTAGGAATAAACAGTGAGAAATCAATGGAATGGGCTTTTGTCTTGGATATAATATTGAACATCTCATTACTATAAAACCACTATCATTGCCATAATTAATTTTAAGATAATGCTATATTGTTTATAAACCACATTATTGATGTATATTTTGTAAGAGGCTTAAAGGATATACACCAAAACTTTGATCATCTTCTTCGGACACTGGGATTATGAGAGATTTCCTTTATTGCATTTGCTGCAATATAACCCAAAGTTTCTACTGTATTCATTAAATGTATCCTAATTTTTTTTTTTTTTTTTTTTTTTTTTTTTTTTTTGCGGTATGCGGCCTCTCACTTGTGGCCTCTCCCGTTGCGGAGCACAGGCTCCGGACGCGCAGGCTCAGCGGCCATGGCTCACGGGCCCAGCCGCTCCGCGGCACGTGGGATCTTCCCGGACCGGGGCACGAACCCGCGTCCCCTGCATCGGCAGGCGGGCTCTCAACCACTGCGCCACCAGGGAAGCCCTGTATCCTAATTTTTAATTTAAATTTTTACTTAAAAGTACATCAAATGCCTATTTCCTAGTAGAATCAATATTCATTGATTATAGTATTCAAAGTGCAACAATGTTAAATAAGTTTTGAACGTGTTTTTTCACAATTTTGATAATGTAAATGTCCTCATTCATCCATCTCTCAATTTCCTTCAATATAGGCTATTTCTCACAAATCTTCCATTCACATTCCTACTCATTTTTTCATCTTTTAAGTTCTTCGTTAATCAAAACAACAACAAAATATTGGCAGCTAAAAATGTATGCAGCTTTACCATGAACTAGGCACTCTGTTAGCTTTAGGCTTTTTACATGTTGTTTTTTGTAACCACATTATAATCTCGGTACAACCACCCTTATTTTAACAGATGAGAAAGTCAAGATCTAGACAAGCCACTGTGGCTTGCCCAGTGTGGCACAGATTTAAGTAGCAAAGACACAGTTTATGTGATTCCCAAGCCACTACTACGGCATCCCACCACCGTGCTTCCTGACACACGCCCCTCAATATTGTGAGGCTGAGATGGTTGTTTACTCCAGCTTTTTGGGAATTGGATACTGCTTTCTTTTAAACCAAAACCGTTATCTTTCTGCTGATTGGATGGTGTTTAAAAGCAAGCTTAGAGATCATCAGCTTTTGGGGGTGCTTGCATCCGTTTTTCAATGTAATCAGAACTAAAAGATCAGCCAAGCAGGAGGACAGAGTGAAGACACAGTATTCTTTCCATCTTCCACATAGTCCATCCTTAAAAAGGTATGTTCATTATTTTGCTTGATAGGTGGGCTTAACATGGAGACCTTACACTCAAATGTCAGCAAGGATACAACTTCAGTGATATCCAAAACTAAGTTACTTTTGGATGATGTGCTGTTTAGGAAAAGCCTTTAAGTGTTCATATTAGCACTTAGTGAATATGTTTAGTGAATATTAGCACTCAGAAGATTGGAGTCATTGAATAATATGCTCATCTAGAAAAGTATATCTATAAAATACACAAGTCACAAATTGTCATATTCCATGGTGAGATCGGCTCAGTTTATTGTTGTTGTAGCTTCTCATTTTTAAATTATATCATCTTCCTTGCAAAATACTTAATCTATCTGCCACCCTTCTCTTCACCTGTACCTGGAGCAGCTGGAGAAAAATCATACAACCACGTCGATGGGCACCTTAAACTCACTACAGCATCCTCAAGCACTCCCAGCAGCCCTGCTATGTTTCCCTTGTCTCAGCTTTCCCCATTCTTCACAGTGACCGCTACTAGCAATTTCCCTTCTGTTCAAACATTGACCAACAAACTCTCTACACCTATACCTCTTCAATCACCTCTAAATTCTCTCAAAAGAAAATCCAAAATGTCTACCACAGTCTCCTCCCTCCCAGACTTGGCTGATACCTTCTGATGCCCATCTTTCCCTCTTTGACTCCTGCTGACATTCTTGTTATTCGTCCCCCAAAACACCTCCCCCCAGACCTTCTCACTTAGGACCTTTGCACACGCTAACCCTCTGCCTGAAAAGCTCTTCCTTTCCTCTACGACTTGCTTCTTTACTTCACTCAGATCGCCACTCAAATGTCACATTTTCGGGGAGAACTTTTTTGACTACACCACTTAAAATAGCATCACCCCCCCCACCACCGTTCCCTATTCCCTTTATCCTTTTTAGTTTTCTTCATAGCACTAATCACCAACTCATATAGTTTATCTATTTATCAGATTTTTTGCAGGGGGAGTCTGTTTCCTTGATTAGAATGTAAGCTCTATGAGAAAAGAGATTTTGTTTTCTTCACTTCTATATCACCTGCGTTTACAATTTGGCATGGACTGTTCCAGGATAAACACTTGTTGAATGAGTGAATGAACCAATGAATAAATGACAGGTTGAATTTCTTGATTGCTCTTTATTCCCAGTCTCGCCCTTTTCCCACATATTCTGCAGAGTGTCAGAGCGAACGTTATAAAACAGGACCACTCAAAGTGTGGTCCCTGGACCAGCAATCTCAAGCTCCATTCAGGACCACTATTCATACTCTCCGTAAGAAACTATATTTTAAAAACTATATTTTAAAAACTGACTTAGAAGCTATATTTTAAAAAGTTCTCTAGATGCACTCCCAAGTTTGACAAGCATCTCTTAAAAAGAATGTATGACAAAGTTATTGCCTTACTTTAACTCTTCCCTTTTCCCTGGGACAAAGTCTAAACTCTTCCACTTGTTCCTAAACCCCTTGAGGCCCAACCCACATCCATCTGTCCAGCTTCATCCGGTCACTAACCGCCTCTTAGATTGAGCTCCAGTTTGCTCAGCTTTTTAAGCACTTTGAGTGAACTGAGTTCTCTCCTGTTTCATCTTCCACACATTTTCCCTCTTCCTGTGACCTGTCTCCTCCTCTTTGTCACCTTCACCTGCTTATTCCTGTTCGTCTTTTGGGCTGTTACATGCCCCTGACTTGTATTCAGCAGCATCCTGTACTTTCCCTTATCACACTTGTGTCTGCATGTTAATGTGTTTAATTGACTAGACTGAATGCTCCATGAGCAGCTCATGGTATTCACTTACCATTTAACCTGTCCCTTAGAAGGCATTCATGAGTATTTCTTATATAACTAACTAACTAACTAAGTAAATAAATATAGAACTGGGAATACATTTTTTCCCCTGATATTAACAATGCTGTAAATGATGACTAGAGAGAGGTTGGATGGTACTTCATTCAGTTCCACAGCTCGGAGAGATTACTTGTTAACTGGGCTTTCTGGACTCATCTGGATACATAAACATTTTGGAAATTCATTTCAATTCCCAATACCTGATTTCCACGTTGTCTTTAAGAAGCTTCCCAACTGGTAAATTTAGTACTGCCATTAACAAGGGGAAGCAATGCAAAATAAGGAAAAGGAAGCAGTTCCTAATGAAAAGACCCATGAAAGATTTAGCAAACCACAAGCATGAGGTTTTGAAGGAAAGTGTTAGAAGGTCACTTAGAAGGCTAAAAAACCCAGACTGGTTAGCACCAAAAGCTTATTGTAGAGACTTCTAGGAATGCACGATTTGGGAGAGTTATTCTCTGACTCTGATCTATGAAAAGAAAGGAAGTTATTATGCCTTGAATTGCCCAAACTGCTAGTTTATCAAATGACCCAAGGCCCTACATTAAGTTAGAAGAGAGGTAATTGGAAATGAATGTTCATATGTGTTATTGCTTAACCTCCTCTTTTATGTTTCTAGTCCAATAAAAGGAGCCGGGGTACTTTCTTTTATATCTCATTTTCTCTGGCCACACAGTGCACTGGAGGCTGCCATAGACTACATATTGGAATGATTAGTTGATCAGTTAGCTCTTCAATGCAAGGGCTTTTCATATCTTATGCATTCATCTTCGAGTGCTTAGGATCACCAGGGATTCTATGGTTATAGCTGCCAGGAAGAAACGATAAATTTGGATCATACAGGGACACTTCCACTTTCCACCTTTCCTTGGTTTTATGGTTTTGGTTTACCATTCTTCATTTAGGCAATATCAATTCAACTGGAATAATAAGGAGGCAGCTTAGTGTTTTGAAAAGAGCCTGTATTTTGCAGCCTACCAAAATTCAAGTTCTAGCTCTGCTGACTGCTAGCTCTGTGACCTCGGGCTAGTTATGAATTTGAGTCTCCATTTCTCTCATTAGTAAAATAATACTAAGGATAGCATTTGTCCTGAAGCAGAAGTCACTTATTGTGTGTAAACTGCATAACTTATAGTAGACTGTTAAAAAGATTAATTCTGCTTCCTCTCTACCCCACATCACCCTTTAAGGAAGGAAATAATTATTGATTATTTGTTAATTTGACTAATGTAGCATTAGATTTAAGACTGGAATTATCAGGTCTAGGTGTTTCTATGTTTATTAAACACCCTGGCTAATTAACAATTCTTTTTATACCTGTATGCAACTTAAAAATCAATCCCACATGTGGCAGAAATCTTTCTAAATAGAAGTGCCAAACGTGAGAAGCAGCACATAGAAGCACAAATTGTGTGCCTTAAGCGAATCACATTTTAGAAAAGCTTTTACAGAAGAGAGATTAGAAACATCTGAGAGATGGAGAAGTGGAGGTACAGTATTGTGACTGCACTTATTTTTTTTTCTAGAATCTCTGTTCTACATGGGATTTATTGTGCATCTTACTCTCTGCCTATTATTCAGCTCATCATCTTCAGAAAGCATACACTCCTCTTTGCCCGGATTATTCCCTAAAAGGGCCATAACTTGGTTCCAACCCATTTTGGTAAGCAAATGTTGCAAAATCTAGCCAGGCATCTCACAAATTAATTTATTATTCAGACATTTAAGTCGGCAAGATTATCACTAGGGAACTGCAAAAATGTATATGCCATACCGAAGGTGGGTCAGCAGCATCACTGTATATACTTGGTGACCATACTCTCTAAACCAAACATTGGACTGCATTGTCTAGAAATGGAAGAAAATATTTTAAATCTTTACAGTTTTTAATTAATTCAGTTAATACCCAAACATTAGGAAAATGCATCTAGTATTTCAATGAGCAATTGCGAGCTGACCTCATGGACCACGCCATGTGCATGTGTGCGGACATGTGGTCTAATGTCTCCAGGAGGATAGGTAATGGGCTGGCATAGCCAGGACTAAACAATGTGCCATGGGTTCTTCATGAGTCAGATGACTTTTTTAAGCGCTGAGTTGGATCCACCCAAGAAAACATTTTTACCAAACCAGAGTTTAACTCGGCAAATATTCCCACACAGAATGGAGTTTGATGTTCAAGAGGGAGGTTGATGTGTTACTTTACAAATTTCTTTGCTCCTGTGTGGTGTCTGGAATTGTCAATGGTCTACATCTACATGATAAATAACGTGGCAGACAAAAGGCTTGGCCTTACCCAATTTTCCAAGGTGTTAAGGATAAGTGCTTTATGATAGGGTGTTTATAAGAAGACAGGATGTGAAAGGCTACCCTTGCTCTGGGCCTGGAGGATACCCCTCAACACCCAATCAGGCTAAATCACATTTCAGGGGTGGGGGAAAATTTAAGGTAATATGTGATAAACCGAGAAATACACTCAAAGTGAAATTTTACAAATATATGAAAATATAAAACTATTATTTAAAACATGGGACTTTAACCATCTCCTAGATTTCTTAAACATTTTACCTCCTGGAAATGAGTTGAACACCATCCTTTTGGCTTCCCTATCCAGAGACTCTCAAAAATAACCAGAGTTTTAAAACCCATACCTCATTAGAAGTTACACATTGATCCAGAAGCTTCGAATCTTAAAAAACCACAACTGAACAAACACCTCTGGTTTGAATGTAAATTCTCTCTCTCCTCCGATACTTTGAGCCTCTCCTGTAACTCCTAGCACACTTTACTGAGTATTCCGGTTCTCAGGGGGGCTTCTCTTTTTCTCCTATAGATCATAAGCTCCGAGAAACCATGAAATTTATTTTATTCATCTAAAAAACAATTTCCTACTGAGGCTAGCTTAATGTGATTATATAGTAGGAAAGTAAAAAAGAGTAAATATTATTAAATGTGTATATTTCAATGAGGTAAAACCATTTTGGGATGTGCAGCAGAGCCTGAGTCTACAGAAATCCTATTTTAATTATGTTCCATCAAGGTCCGGGAGTCTGGTCACTGAGGGGATGGATAACAAAGGATTACTATGTTCGTGCATCGCAACTTATGGGGAAGATCATAAATTATCTTGATGACTCATTTCCTCTAGTCACTCTGGCACTCCCAATATGGGGAAAACTTTTCTGTCGCTTTCCTTTAGATTTGTGAGATATAAATGGGGGCAAAGAACCTAAACTTGAGGTTGTTCAAGAATTATTTAATGTATATGTAAAGCTTAAAAAACCATTAATGGCTCTCTTAGAACCATTGTAATAACCATCAGAGCGCAAAGGCCATACTTAAGGTGACGGTATTCTAAGTGCCATTTTGTAGAGGAGTGGCTGGTGACCCCAGAGGTTGTTTGTTTCATCCTAACTCACCCAGGATGCTCCCCATCTACGTGCTGAGTATATGAGGCGATGTAACAAAGGCTCCCTGTTCTTCACACGCAGATTGAAAAGAAAGTAGAAGGATAGAATCTCTTTCATTTCTAGATGATTTCTACTATCAGGGTCTCTGAAATGCAATTCAGAGCCTTGAACGTTTATATCATTTCTAGATCCCTCCATGTCTACGCCAAGTTCACCCACACAATGTTTTCATTCGTGTGCACATTCATTACTGGAAACAAATGACCTTATTTTGTTCTTTAGTTTACCTATTTGTACATATTTTTAGATAGTTTTTTTTTTCTCAGTACTTAGGACCGTCTTAAACAAATAAATGCTGAATAAATATTTCTGAATTACCCACCATAAAGGTCTCCTGGAAATTTGCCTGTGGATTACTGCTCTATGGCTGCTAATTGTCTCATTTCCTTGTCTTTGTTCTCATTCCAGGATCCTTTGGCACCTGCTTTACTTCATTGTTTTCTCATTTTTCGTTTTTCCACATAGGCTGAGCTAATTAACTGCAGCATTGGAAGTAGCAAGGGTATTAATTCTGTACAATGCTTTGAAATATACTTCATAGGATTATATATTTATGGATAAAATTTTCATTCTGTGCATTTTCTCCTTATTCTTCCCTTTGAAGAGAGGAAAGAGATCATCCTAAGGAACCTGAACTCACTCACTTCACTAATAAATATTTCCATGAATTTTGCATCTCTCATCGCTGAAACTTTGGACATTATAGATATGTTTTTCATTAAAAAGCCTACTTTTTATTGTTGGTGTGTATTTCCTGTTTTTCCTTTTCTCAGTTCCCACACCTTGTTTCAGGACTCGCCTCTAATGATGGATTTACAGAGGGACCTGTTAACAGGGCAATAACCACGACCTCCCCCTCAGCTACTGCCTGTCCATGCTCCCGCCCAAGTGGCATCAAGTCCCTGTGTGGTTCCTTTTCTCTCTTCCTTTCTTTTCTCTTTATCACCCAGAGCCTTTTTTGTGCATGGGGACATTTCACATGGGGACATCCTCAGTTCTCAAATGGACTTCAGGGGACCCTGAAATTTGCCTCTTACCACTAAGATTTAGCAAAAATGAAAGCAAACAGAATTTCTCCGTCCTAGTCTCCTTGAGTTTGGAAGCCAAGGACATTTTCTGCTCTTGCTAGAGATGGACTGAAGAGAATCCTACCTGGAACAACCAGATGCTGTGTAAAGAGTGTGAAGGAGCATTGGATAAAAATCACCTTTGGGGAGATAAGTCCAAAGATTGCAGACTTCCCTCTAGATCATTGTCTTTGTCAGAGGCAGATGTAAAACTTAACAGAGAAGGGCTGATATGTGAGGTTTTGTAAACAAGCTTGGTATTAATACTTAGGGTTATTAGTGCTGCTTCAAATTCGGAATCCTTTAGCTCCTGTCTCTTGCCCATTCTTCCTTCTTTATGTGACTTGATATTAGACTGTCTGAATCAACCAATCTCTCTCTCTCTCAACAGACCTTAAATAATTAAGAACAAGTGTAGGGCTTCCCTGGTGGTGCAGTGGTTGAGAGTCCGCCTGCCGATGCAGGGGACACGGGCTCGTGCCCCGGTCCGGGAGGATCCCACATGCCGCGGAGCGGCTGGGCCCGTGAGCCATGGCCGCTGGGCCTGTGCGTCCGGAGCCTGTGCTCCGCAACGGGAGAGGCCGCAGCAGTGGGAGGTCCGCGTACCACTAAAAATAAAAAAGAACAAGTGTAACATGAAAATTATTACCTTCGATAGATTCTCTTCACCATTTGTGGTAAGTCTTTAGTGGAGTAAAGAGTAAAGAGTAGTTAGGGCCAACTTAAAACAGTAAATTATTACTTTCATCGGTCATATTCCAAAATATTCCTAAAGACAAAAATCAACTCATTCCCAAACTACTAGCTATGGCTCACTTGCATCATGAAACTGACTAGAGAGATGACCTCCGAGGAGAATGCTGTAATTCAAGGTCACTACATCAGATAAATTTGCTAACAATGTTTAAAGATCAGGCCAGGGTCTCAAAGGACAAAACATAGGAATAGGTGAAGAAGTCTTTAAAAAGCTTGATTATCTATCAAACATTATAATAACCTCTGAGAATTACAATCTTTACCTATCATGGTGTTTTAAATACTTGATAGACATCTTTGTTCATTACGGTATTGATAAGATTTCTCACAAGTTCATTTTTCTGAGGGAAAGAAATAATTTCTTTAAATTCTCTGAAAAAGTCATAATAGGCTTTCAAAATCTATAATGGCTTGTCAGGAAAAGTAGATTACTAATAATCTAGGATTTAAGAGTGCAATACAGAAGTCAGAGTTAGAAAAGACTTTAAAAATGGAAGCTGCCCAACAATGTAGAGTAATGAGCTCCTTATAACTAAACATATTACAGCCAAAGATAAATGATAATTGGGCATGGATGCTGTCACACTGGTTAGGAGGCTGTATTAGAAGATGTCTACTCAGTTTATTTAACACAATCTGACAACGTTTCCAAATTCCTTGCCATTTGCACCTTCAGGACAAGCCGGGTCACTCTCAAAATGCAATGTCCAAAGTTTTGTATAATACTGCAGATATTCTCTGGCTAGAGCAGAATACAATGTGACTAATGTACAAATGACCTTTTATTAATGTAGTCCAAAATTATGTTAGATTTTTTTCATAGCCAAACCATGTGGCCAATTCTTAGTGAATTTTATTCTGATAAAAGTAAAATCCCCAGATTTTTACTCATATGAATTCTAAGAAACCCAGCTTCCTTTATCAGGTTCTTGCATAATTGATTTTTAAATCCTGAATGTAAGTGTTCATATTTATTGCTGATAAAGTCTGTTTTATCGATTCTAATGTCAAGATAATTTTTCATCCCAAATTAGCTAATTGCATTAAGTATTTCAAAGTATTTGTGTCATTTCGAATTGCCAAAAAAAAAAAAAGAAAATTGCTATAGCTTCCTAATTGCTGATAGAGGTTGAATAGAACTGAATCTAGTGACACTCTGATGGAGTTTTCCCAGAGGAAAGTTATGACTCCTCTCCATAAAGCAAATTCTCTAAAGAACCTACAATTTTTAAAAGAAAGTGTCTTTCCTTTAATCCCTGAAAATAACTCATTACCATCTTTGAAAAAGAGCACAAAAAATAGTAATATATGATTAATGTTAGGATTTCCTACTGAGTGGTTTTTAAGTTATATTAGGCTGAAAAATATAAGAACTCAGATAGGGACCTCCTACCCATTCTGGGTTAATCAATAACCTTTGGTTTTGCAAAAACATCTGTGACTGTTAAGAGTGAATTGAAATGCATTAGAAATGGCATTACCAGGTGATGGCAAGGCTGCAAACCAGAGGCTACCATCTCAAGCTTCCCCGGCAACAGGCTCGCCTTTTGGTCCCTTTGAAAGCCCTTCACATCTGGCTGGTGCTGAATGAATCTACTGTCAAACCACGACTGCTGTGGTACCTGGTTTCTTAAGAATTAATTACACGTTCAGAACAGAGGACGTAGGGGTGTCTGGGGACTCGTGGCAGAGTTCACACAGCCTCTGTTAAACAAAGGAGGCTCTGTCTCTCCTTATGCTCCTGCTGTTAACAAGGAAGTGAGTTTGATCACGGGCCACATTAGGGATCCCTTATTTAACAGAGCCAGAGGTGATTGGATCAACGTTTTTCTAAATAGCATCTTGTGTTTTAGCCATAAGGGAGGTTAAACTTTGTACTCTTTGGCTTTCAAATATGGTTCTTATCACTGACTAGCCTCAGAGAAAGGAAAACAGCACGACTGTGTTTCCAGGGAGGGGTGTGTGTGTGTGTGTGTGTGTGTGTGTGTGTGTGTGTGTATGTGATTAATCACAAGAAGTGGGAGAAAGGCAGAGGTTCTCATAGGACAGGAGGACTGGAAGCAAACTAACCAGTATCAGAAGATAAGGACTGGATTTGTTTGCTGTTTTTACCTCTGGCCAGGAATTTCTATGTGAAACATTGGAGGGGGTTTGTGCAGTCTGAAGGGACAACTCTAGTTGATAGTGGAATGTTCTGTAATTACAGCACATCTCAGAGGTTGCAACCTAGAAGCCAAGTCCCAGAAACCTAGGATTTTCAAAATGGTTCACATCACGCATTAAGAAGTTCTTGAGTAACAATGGTTCTTTGGCCACGTCCCTTTCTAAAATCAATCTAAAGTAGCAAAACCACAAAAGATAGTCAACATGACTGGATTTTGGAGATGCAGCTGGAACTTGGAATTTAGATAGTGTTGCTTTTCCATTACAGTCAGCCTAGATTGTGCTGTCTAATCATCTCTATCCCTGTGTGTGCCGTGCAGGATGTTAACAAGCACAAAGGAGAAGGAGACACTAAAAGGCTAAAAGGATGGCCAAGCCAGTACAATGAATAAGAAGGAATAAATACAGCAACTATAACAAGCTGGCTAAGTGAGGCCATTGCATCCCAAAGGCACTCAAGACTCACCAGTAGCTCTTCAATTCCCAAGACTGGATGAGAGAACTTTCCCTCTTCCCCACTCCTCAGCTGTCAGAAACTCTCCTCAGAGAAGAAAAACATCCAGAGGCAAAGAATTAATGGGATGGAAGAGATGAGGGGTGTGAAACGCTGGAGGCAATCCTTGCGTATTAAAGCTGCTTTCTTTGGTCAACTTAATTGTGCTGGCTGTGTTCTTTCCAGAAGTAAACTTGTATGCATTTTATTCAGGCACTATGAAATCAAGAAGAAGGAAATTTACCCAGATTCTGCTGCTTTCTCTATACTCTTCTTTCATGCTGAAATTAATGACCAAACAAAAACCTCTGACTTCTCAAAGATTTTCTTATGAATTCTCGCGGCCAAGTGTTAGTGAGAAAATCAACAAGTAATACTAAAAAGGAAGCTCATGGGTGGGTTTGTTTTCTGGTTGGCTTTGTATGTGATGCTGTGTTAGTTGTACAGCTAAGCTGTCTGAGTCGACACATGAGGAGGCATCCAAGGGATGGAGGTGATGAATTAAAAGGCTTTTCCGTTACTAGAGTCTAGAATTCTAAATGGACTTGGAAGTGGACCAAATCTAAGCAACTTAGAAAAACAAAGAAAAGCAATCTAAAACAAATGGGAGGAGTGGTTCTTATGTGTAATTATTACTTTTAAATTTTGCATTGTTTCCTAAGTAACTAAACCAGTTCACTTTAGCAGCTAAGCACCACTCTTTAGTGCCCAATTCTCTTGGGGTCCTGTTATTTCAGTCAGGTAATCTACTAAGATTTCCCTTCACCAAAAGAACCAGCAGGATCCTTGAAAGCAATTTTGGATCACACCCAAAAATCCAGAGGATCTGGTATTTTCTTTTCAATTGCAAAGCAAACTGAATTACAAGGAATCAGGAAGGGAGATAGGTAAGGGAGGAGGGAGTGGTGCAGTTTGTAAAATGGAATACATTCTTTCTCCTTTTAAGGACAAATTGGAGTTTATATATTGAAGTGGGAATTTAGAATAAAACAAAAAGAAAAATGTTTCTGATTTTTTTAAGACTGGTCAAATTATAAGCTGATTATTCAGAAAAATAAAGATGTAAGATATGTTACATTATATTAGCAAAGCAGAAAGTGAGTGGCAGTTTCTGGTTGTCTCAGTCCCACGTGAGACTGCAAATGTACGTTGGATTTTAGCCCGAGTTACTCTCCTCTTTTGGCTCCATAGGGAGGAAAACTATTTGGCATCTGTTCCAATTCGGTGTTGGAAACTGCACTTTCAAACACCATTTGTATGTATGTGTTCATGCACTTGCTACTGTGAAAAACAACTTTAGAAGATACGATCCTTTATTTTATGAATTTTACTGTGGCTTATGATAACAATATTGTTGGGATTTTAGGGGATCAGTATCTAGCACCCTTCTCTTTGCTACCTGAACTCCGAAGCAGAATTGAGAGACAGAACCAAGAGTCAGACAGATGGAGATCAAAGTATTACTTTTGTTACTGATAAGCTGGACAATGTGACTTTTGATTTGCAGCCAAGATGGCTTGCGATTTTATATTTCAGCATTTACACCTCCAAAAGTTTCCGACAGAGCCAAGCAGCTGCAGGTCTCCCGTGAAGTGAAGGCTCCAGAGAACATGGCGGAGCACGGACCAGGTGATCTGATGAGCCAACCCAGAAGCTCTGAGGCCCTGTGCAGTCTCTCCCCCTCCCCTGGGCAGGAGTAAGGGAGGGGCAGAGAGAGGCCAGTGATGTTAATCCTAAATTCCTCCACGTGGAGTTATGATGCCTTAGAGAAAAGTAGATCCCACAACAGGAATAATAATTCTACTTCTATAGTGATTTCATATTCCAATTTATCATCACAGTTTGCAGAGGGAAGAGGGTCTTTGAAGCTGAAAAAGACTCACTTTTGAAAGGGAAAGAGAAATGCCACTTTGTGGATGTAAAGTAGATTTACCTCTTTTCATGGCCTAAACATACTACATTTTCATCTCGCTAATTTGTTTTTCTAAGAAAACACAGGTCCCGGCTATAATCCCTTTCTTGCTCTAATTACCAAAAAATTAATAAAAATGATTTTTAATTTTATTCTCAGAAGTTGATATTACAATGTTCAGTGATAACATATTTGATAACATTTTCAGTCTTCTTACCTAGATTGCAAAAGAAGTAGATTTATTTTGTCTAATTCATAAAGAAGGCAGTTTGTCATATTCATGATCTTTCTTCTTAAATTCAGAAGCCTCATTTTTTTTCCTTTTTCTTCCCATCCAAAGCATAAAGAACGTAGAATATGAAAAGATTCTTTTTTCTAAAACTGGGATTCAAATGCTTGGTTGTCAATACAAAGGACAAATAAGGACTGGGGAGAGATTGGGGCTCAAGGTGCCAGTAGATGTCATCTGCCCCCATAGGGAGGGCTACAGCAGGAGGGGGACAATCCAACCATCATGGCAAAAAGCAGCAGAGCCAAGAGATGGATAGAGAGAGGGCCCCAGCAACACCATCTACATTTCTAGTTCTAGCAATGAATTAAGCCAGCTCCCTCCTTGACTTCCTAGTTTTGGGAGCCAATTCACGACCTCTAGGTGAATAAGAGTTGTTTTCTGTCACTTGCAACCCTGGAAGTCCGAAAATGCAAGGCTTGTCCCCCCTGCATATATAAATTTAGTCTGTAAAGTATAATGAGACTTTAGTAAAGGTTCCAAGTTAATGGGAGAAAATCACAACACAGAGGCACAAAATTGACTCTCTACCAATAAGACTGATCCTGATCAAAACAGGAGAAAGCAACAGTGTACTGGTCAAGAACGATACTTTCTCTACTTGGAAAGTAAGTCTCTAAAGAAAACAGAGGCTAAAGAAATGCAGCTTTACCAACAGAACATGTCAGTTGTCTCTCTACCCAGCTATTCATTCAAAGAGCTGAGAAAATTTTCTTTACTATTTCCTGGGTCCTACCCTAGACCTAGTAATAAGAACTTTTGGAATGGGACTTAGAGATCTGAAAATTTATAAAGTTTACCATATGATTCAGATACCGTATTTTGGGACCTTCTTTCTACCAGCCGTTTTGGTAAAAAGGAATTTTCTCCCACACATGGCCTAGGAGTGGGAGCTCTGAGAGCAGAAGGTCTATTTTTCTTTTAATATCTTGTTCCATCATTGCCTTTTTCCTATGCAGTTGGACTGAGATATTTGCCAAATCTTTCCCAATGTACACTTATGCTCTCTCTGCTGGAATGAGCTGTCACTTTTGTCTTACATTTTTAATAATAACTATATATTATGTAAAAATGAAGAAAAGAGCACGAGGTCTAAACAAGACTTGGTAAGGTTGACTAGATGCCACCTCGCCTGAGCTAGTCTAGTAGGACTAAGAAAAGTATCGGTCCCAGAACACAGGGTGGGAAAGTTTATGTATGTTTTTAAGTGATCTCAGCTGAAATGTATAGTGTGGGCAATAGAGGATGAGAAGACAGGAAATCAAAAAGACCATTAATTCAATACAAAAGAAAATCCCTTTGACATTCATAAACACAACCACACTTGGTATGGGTTCAATAATACTTCTGCTAACATCCAAAGGCAACACCTAAGAATTTCTACGATTTTAGCTTCCTGCATCTTCAAAACCACTTACGCATGTCCTATGTTAGTGATCCAAAAACAAAGATACATTTGGCTAAAAGTAGTATTAATCTTAAAAGACAGAAGAATCATTTGAATCAAGACTCACTGAAGTGAAACAATGTTGCCATCAATAAGACATTATTGACATCATAAGACAAGATTGATCCTCTTCTATCCAAAATGCTGATGGATTGGAGACATACAGTTTGTCCAACAGGGTATGAATACACCACAACACAACACAAACAGCAAGCAGTTACTTTTAGCATATTTTGGACAAAAGCCAAAAATTGCCCTCAAGCCCATTTTACCATATTTTAAGCATAAAAATAAATGATGACCTTACTTTAACTTTCAGATGACAGAGAAATTATATTATTCAGGAGTTTATTGGTGTCGTAGAATAATAGAAATCAGGGTGTATGGTGAAAGTAGAAACTTAGATGAATTAGACATTGAAACAGGAACCTTGGCAGTAATCATAATCAAAGAATGTGTGTATATGTGTGTGTGTGTGTATGTGCACATGTGCAAGTTTGTGTCACAACAATCTCACCTTTCTGGGAATGTTGTTTTTCTAGTTTAGATCACTAGAAAATTTCTTGGGGGCTAGCCAGAAAACCAAATGAGAATGTTGCTGGAATACTGAGGATTGGTTGGAGTGGTTATTATATAGCCCTTTGCATAATAACCATAGTGTTAACTTTGCTAGGCTGAAATACATTTCCCAGAATTGCCTTTCCTGTTCATTTCCCATTAAGGTGGACACCATGAGAGATTCTTCTGTGGGATTTGGAGACTGCAACTGCTCCCCCTTCCCTGGAACTTCTTCAGCTTCTCTGATTCTTGGGCCAGTGTCTATGTTTAGTTTCAAGACAAAGGATCCCCAGCTTCTGTGGGACACACACCAGCAAGGTCAGAGACAATGAAAACCGATGTGTGTGTGTCCTCATATATTCCAACTTGTGCTTGTGACTTCCACCTTGTTCTTGCTCCTCCCCATTTCCCTTCCTGCTGCCTGCCCTGCAGACTTCAGGCTTTAGCATCAGATGCAAGGACAATGGCATTATAGAGACTGCTTAACCAGCTCTCATGATTGTGTAAGACCAGATCACTCTAAAAGTCTGTATTAATATCTATATCATTGATATCTATAATTATAGATGATATAGCTATAGATAGATAGATAAAATATCAATAGATCTAACTATTAATATACTCTAGTGGTTCTACTTCTTTGATTGAACCTTGACTGACAAAATAACTATGGGAATTCCATAACTTCCCAGGTCAAGCTCTATTAAGCCAGACTTGTTTTAACATAAAACACACACACACACACACACACACACACTCATCATCATCATCATCATCTTTTGAGGTCTTTAGTAGAGATAAAGACCTTGAGAACTTACACACTTTATGTACTTCTTTATCTTACTGAATGAGAAATGGAGACACTCTATTTCATTGTGCTAATTTTAATATATGTAACACATATAAAAATCATATTTGAAAAGTATCTATTAAACATAATAATTCTTTGTCCCTATGATGCAACTTCTGTGCCCCTATCCTCCATGAATAAAAAGGACAACCACCTCCTTCTAACTGTGGGACATTCATACTATAATTTATCATGTAATTACTAAAAAGAATGTTTGCAAAGCAATATATATGTTATGGTCCTATGCTTGTAAAAAACTAATAGAGGAGAAGACTTATGTGAGAATGTGTTTGTATATATTTATAAAGAGCATAGGAAAAGGTGGATAAGACATCATCACACTGAACTGATAACATTGTTTACTGGAATGGAGTAGCTTGGGTGAGACATTAACATTTTCTTTGTACAACATGTATGTATTGTTGGAATTATTACAAAAAGCATGCATTAGTTTTATGTTTTTTCCCATCCTCCCCAAACTAACTTCAGAAAACAACAATAACTTTGCTGTTGTTTTGTTCCTTCAATAGAGAAATGAAAGGAAGTATCACCTGTGACTGCTCCCATGCTCCCTGCACTTAGCAGGTAGTTGGCTGGTGTGGTGCACCCATGAGGAAGGCTATCTCAGACCCCAAGCTGGACCCCTGACCCCGATTAGGTCACCATCTATCTTCTCTAGCACTTGAATTTCTTCAACTCTCTGTTCAAGGCCTGTTTCTCATCATCAATATACCTAAGGTCCAGGAATGGGCTATAGTTCTTGGAGTTCAGCTCAGGTGCAAAAATTTTATTCTGGCTCATTCTTCATTCCTTTTGTATGTATGCTGTTCAGATAGACTCAAAAGTATCTCACTGAGTATTTAGAGAGAATTGCCCTTGTCTTATTTCAACTGGTAACCTATTATCAATCAACCACTAACCAACAAACATCTTTTGAGAGCCTAGTCAAATACCTATAGGAAAGCGCTAATTATATATATTAAATATCTATTCTTACAATCAGATTTTCCTTAAAATTGGTAAGACTTACTTAATTTAGTAAGTAATCTACTACTTATAGTTTTGCTAAACTCTGAAGGTTAGTAATCAAATTGAAAGAAATAAGTCAAACCATGTCATTTGATAAATAAAAGTACTTTAAATAATGGTAACAGGAATGCAGAGATTCCTCGTCACGTCACAAAGTTCTCTGTAAGGGCTGACATGATAGAGAGATAAGTGAGCAAAGAGAGGTTCCTTCTATGCAGAGCCCTCCTGAATTTAACAGAAGGATTTTCTCGCAGTGGCATTAGATCTTGATTATGTTCATAATCAACACCAGAAACAGAGAGGCCCTGGGACCTTAATTTCGATTTCCAACTTCTCCAGAAAGGAAGGAATAAAAATGTTTCATGTTATAAAAGGGAACATATTCCATTTCTTTGAACTAGAGAAGGGCTCACTTCCCTTCGTTTCGCTTTGTCTGGGTATGGAGGAGAGAAGCTCCCGCAGCCCAGTTCTGAGGCTATTTTTAGATTTATCCCTCCTTTCTCTTGTGGAAAATAAGAGTAACATAGGTTTATCAGACTAATTAATTAACTCACACAGCTTCCAAAGGAGAGAAAGCAGTGTCCTTTCTCCCCACTGTAAAGATAAAGTCACTGTGTAGATACTGATGGAGCCTTTGCAATCAGTGAGGCAGCCCTCCCAATGCCCTGCCCAGACTATAGGCCATACACCCAATCTTAAACACTTTAAAGAAAGAGAAAGGTATTTCACAGAATGTAGCTACCAACCAGAGACTAATCCTTATTCTCTTGGAAAATAAATCTGGCTTTCCACTTACGGCATGTCCATCAAATCTGACAAAGCAAATTTAGCCTATTTCTCTTTTTTAAATGATGGCTGAAAATAGTTTTTTCCTTTTTTTCCCTAATTTACTGCTCTATGACATCATGTCTCTGAGATCTTTCTTCGCTTCCTTCTAAACACAGAGGCCTTCCCTTTCTACCAGCAAGAAGCATTCTAAGCAGCAAGCATCTCTACCCTGTTTATTTCCAAAAAGTAAAAGAAATATTTCTGGGCTTGGTTGAAAAGAGAAACATTTGGCAATTTAAATGAGTTATGCCTTTTAAAACATTGACTGAGAATTTAAAACTAAAAACCATGACAGAAGACACTGATATTTCAAAACATATATGGCTCTTGGACTGACATTAGATTTTCTAGACCCACTTCTTTATAAATCTTCATCCCTCACACCAAATTTTGACAGGAGGGGAAAGAATGAAGAAACTGGATTATAAGAGAACGCTTTTGGGAACCAGACACCCACGTTTGTTTTCCATCATTTGGCATGAGTCAAGAATTTAGGATTATCAGTGATTGAGCAATTTATTTTGAATGGCAGTGAAAATGAATTCTAAATGTTAAATTGCAGTACTCTTGTCTCGTAAAGATGTATTCTCTGTCTCTGAGTTCATCTGAGAGAACAGTATTTCAACTTTGTGCTGTTTACATGATGTACCTAAATTTGAAAGAAAACAATCTGGCTAAGTCAAATCTTCTTGTGGTGACTTAGATTTGGAAAGGATGGACTTCTGCATTCAGGATATGGAAAGATGCCTATTACAGCAGCAAGAAACAAACCATAAAATGTGTTTAATGGAGTCCCCCCAATCACCGTTTTTGAAAGATCATAGCTCTCCCTCTAGCAGTGGCTACTTGGCCATGCTTTTGAATCCCCTGGAGAACTTTTAAGAAACTCTGATGCCTGGGTTCCACACTCAGAGATTCGTAGAGAATTGGGCGGATGTGCAGGGGGCACTCTCATGGGCCACCGAGCTTGAGAACTTCTGCTCCAGAATATGCTGTTAAAACCTCCCTTATCATGTCCCAGCCACCCAAATGGGGAGTCACAAGGTGCTTCATGATTCACGCCACCTCATTTGCCTCAGGTACCTCCAACTGAAAAAAAATAGAAGCATTCCTGAGAACAGTGTGTAAGGTGAACTCTGAACTACCAGAGCCAAGTTGATGTAATTGTAAATATTAAAAAGGAAGAAGAAAGATTAGTTAAGACACAGAGAGGTACACATATCTTGAAATAGGGTGTCTCTCATCTTTCCTTTCAACTTACTCAGAAGTAGACGTATTCATGTTTTCCTTCAACTCCCAGAGGAAAGTGGGGAAGGACATTTAAACATGGGAATAAAGCAGGGGCCAAGGGCGGCTGGAGCAGAATAGAGCAACGGTCACAATGGCCCCTGTAGCAGCTGAGAGGCCCCTTTCAGGAGTAAGAACTTTGGAAGGTTCAGGATCATGTCCCAGGGCCCTTGTTCTCAGCGGACTCAACTAGCCTTTCTGGGTGCCATAGAAGGAAAGCTGTCTCTTGGAATAAGGTCCCATCCCTGAGCTCAGACTGGCCTGGATTGTCAATGGGGAAACTCTGAGTCACACAAGACAGAAACCACACCATTTTACTTCAACCCGATTAAAATTGAGAAAAAGTAAAAGAAATATGACAGAAAACCAGTGTACAACAGTCAGGATAGTTTTTGATTTTGATATTAAGGAAGCTTGGAAGTTCATCCAATACTCTTCTTCCTGAAAAGAACAGTCAACACCCCTTGTTATAAAAAGGCATCGTTATGCAAACTGACTTTGGAAGGTAGAAAGTCAGATTATACACATTCTTTCCACCTAGTCTTCTGATACTTATATTTGCTAACGCAAAGTGTCTTTCAAAAAAAGAAATTGGCATTTTTCTAACTCCATTACCAATTTTCCTAATTGTAGATACTTTTGAAATTGGAATAATTATGAATAATAGTCAAGTCATAAGGCAGCATACTGCTTTTCAAGACTTGAAGATAAACCTTCTTTCTCTTTGTATTAACAAGGATCAAATGAGAGTTGATATGTTTCTGTTCTCTTTTTTTTTCTAATATGGTCTTTAATACTCAACAAATTGTCATTAAGCATCTGTGTGCCATGCTCAGTGCCAACTCCAGGGATTACAATGATGAGTAATATTTGATCTTTATGAGAAACAGACAGGCCAGTGGGAGAAACAGACACAGACACCACTAGCTGTATAGTAGGGGCTACACTAACGGTATGCACAAAATTCTTTAGAGCATAGACTCAGAAGTGACATAAGAAGAACACGGGTGTGTGTGTGTGTATGTGTGTGTGTGTGTGTGTGAATATCCCCAAGTGGTTGATAATTTGGCAGAGAGTGCCTACAATGAGATCTATTTATTTGCCTCCTTCTGTAAGAAATCTTAGCACAACTCACGTTTAAGACCCACAGTGACTCTAAAAATTGGAGGTCTAACCACCAGTGTCGTGCTCACTTCCTCAGGCTCCACAGACAGCTGTTGGGACACTAACAAGGCTCCCGTTAAGAACATGTATTAAGTTTTATGTCAGAAGCCTCAACATGGACAGAGTTGGTTAGTTTTCTGCTTACTGGTAAACATTAACCAGCTGGTAAGTATCGACTGTGACATCCATGAAGAATAGTGCATAACCGTATGCACTCTTAAACACTCTGCACCACCTTCCTTTCTTGTCTATTTCATAATCACTGGTTTTAACTGGGTTCCTTAAATGCATTGGATACAAAATGTACAAGACCTTTAAAATGATGCAATATCTAGTTTTCAAACACTTTAAGGCCACAGAACCCTTTTGTTCAAGCAAAGTCTTAAGAGAGAGATAAATATACAAAGCAAATTAAATCAAGCCTCCTCAGTTGAAGGGGAGAGGTTGCTTACAGTCCTGTTTGCATGGATTCCACCCCAGTTCTTTGTTGTTTAGCTGCTGTTTCCTTTCTCTCCCAGGCGCCCACCTGAGACTCTCCGAAGAGGTCTTCAGGCTCCTCAAGACACAGTTGGAAGACAACTATTCTAAGGAGAACAGATTTTTCATGCGACACATGCAGTAACATTTCTATGGTTGAGTTTGACTAGAGTGTCAGGCACTAAACCAAGTCCCCCAAAGTGGCCAAGCCGTGCAGACTTGGCACAACCCTGAAACTCTGCAAACCCTTCTTCATCTCTACCATAGTGTCCTACTAATTTGCAAACTTTAAGTGCTTTTCAAGTATAAGAACCCCTGAAAATTTGTAGCATTTCCCTTGATTTAACTGGGGTAGAGTGAAAACAACTTTAGACCCAGAAAGTTCTGCATTCTCATCCTGGCTCTGCAATTCACCAAATATGTGACTCTGACTGAGTCATTTTTCTGGACCCTCAGTTTCCCCATTTGCAAAAATTGAGGTAGTGATAGCAAAGAGAGTTATTGTGAAAGTTAAATCACAGCAAGAATTCCCTATCTAGCCCGATGCCTGGTACATTGTAAGAACTAGATAAGTGTTCATCAAACTCAAATGCCTTTATTTTAAAAAGAGCCACATCATTTCTCTTTAGTATGGGTTTTACATCAGAGCCCTGCACTGTAGCGAATATATTACCGATTGCTTCCCTTGAGAAATGGTGCTGTATAAATGCAAGCTTAGTCACTTATCACAATCACACATGCTCATCAGGGTGTGCCTCCTCCTCACACCTTTCTTTCTTAAAGGCTATTACACCTGCTTCTTGGCTCTGTATAGCAACTGCCCTTAGAACTTAATGAGCAAAATTATTCATTTCTGAGCTTTTTCTCTTTTTGATAGAAAAAGCTCATTTGGTTAAAAGTGATTTGATGAAAGTTTACGGTCACGTTAAAATGTAGAAATGTAGATGTAGATTATATTATATTATATATAAATATAGATTATATTCAGTTATTTAAAACTAGGAGAACATTTACTGTTTTTTCTCTTGAATCATTTCTTTAATAGTATGTATTTTCTGTTATATATGAGACATTTCTGTATTTTCCATATCTTATTGACAATAGGCCATCATGGGAATCTTAGAAAAAGGAACAAAGAAACCAGAGAAAGACCACCCTGCTATCTAACTCTTCTTGCATTTGTTTGATGACTATTTTTGAAATCTTGAAATATGTGAAACATATATATTGCCAAATCTTTATATGTTTTGTCACTTCCAATAAGAAATTGGATCTCACATCTGTTTCTGTTTTGAGAATACATCACTTTTTTTTTTTTAAACAGACATGTGAAAATCAGAAAATAGAGGGATCAGAAATCTGTGCAGAGAATTTGAGTTGGGGGTTTGGGAGGGATAGTACAGTGGATTCACAGTAGGTCCTTGATCTGGTGGAGGTTTAACTATTCCAGCCACCTCTCACTGCTCTATTCAGGGCATTTTAGTTGTAAGAGCACTGAGCCTGTCTCATCTGAGAAATTCATTGACCCTTCCAAACCAGAAGGAACTTATTTAACAAGCTGCAATCTCATGCCACTTAAAATAGTGTGACCTTAATTTTAATTCAACTGAAATCAGTGACCGTTTATTGAAAACTAACCTAATCAGTTCTGGTGGGAGAAGAGAGAATTCTTATTCTAACCCACTTAGTTAGAGAGACCAAATTGATGAGACCAAACCTGGATTTGGTGTAATTCCTAGTTTTTGGGGAACAACTCTGGTGCTCATAATAAACTGAAACTTGGAGATACAGTGCATTAAATGCCACATAGTACACCAGCAACAACAAAAATTGCCGTATGAAACTACAAAGGTGGAGTTGATTGAAAATGATCATAATATGTAGGGAAGTAAGTACACTTCCCTGGCAGGGACTTTGTTGTACTGCACATACACCATTACCTTTGCAATGATGTTCAGTGGGATAGCCATCACTAAAAAGGACTTTCTTTGCTCATTCCTGGAAGAAGTAGGGATATAGGTAGACCTGAGAATTATCAGTAGCCTTTAAAAAACAAACTTTCCTGAAATCTGCCTCGTCTACAGGGAACTGGGGGATGCAGGAATGAAATGTGCTGTTGGTCCTCACTGTGCAAGTGATGATGATGGTCACCTCACTCCTGCCCCGCCCACCTCATTAAGGGTGCTTCATGAAACACTGCACAGTGTACTGTTGCGTTTGATTGTCTTTGGTTCCAGAACTTAGAATATTCTCTTAATTCCAACATCTTTTTTTTTTTTTTTTTTTTTTTTTTTGGCGGCACGTGGGATCCTCCCAGACCGGGGCGCGAACCCGGTTACCCTGCATCGGCAGGCGGACGCGCAACCACTGCGCCACCAGGGAAGCCCTCAACATCTTTTAGAAAAAAGCAAAATAAGATGATTCAACATGATTTGTTTAAGTTACATTTCTTTTCAAAGTTAAAAAGAGACAACTACACACTGTTTTAATTGTTAGCTTACTTAATGCCTCACAGCACCCTGAGTAAGGAAGCAAGACCAGAGAGGCTCACTTTATCAATTCCAAATGCCCAGAATAGAGTCTCTCACGCTTGGATCTGGTCATGTGTCCATCCAATCCAGTTATATAATTGCAGCTGGGGTGGGGGAGGTCCATCCCCACGGGCCTCACAACTCAGAGAAAGTGAGGCGAGTGTCAGGCTGGGAAGATGCTTTAAAACACTATCTATTTACTACTTGAAAAAAAAAAAAAA
>NC_041221.1:83169079-83173891 GCF_002837175.3 Physeter macrocephalus | reverse complement strand
CTAGAGGGGTGGAATAGGGAGGGTGGGAGGGAGACACAAGAGGGAGGGGATATGGGAACACGTGTATATGTATAACTGATTCACTTTGTTATAAAGCAGAAACTAACACACCATTGTAAAGCAATTATACTCCAATAAAGATGTTAAAAAAAAATTGCCTGCAGGCTCTACAGAGATCTGTAGGGCAGTCCTATTATTTATTTATACTCTACCTTCTCCCAAAATGAATTTCAAATGGTGTAGAAAATGATCATATGAGCAGAAAAGGGCAATTAGAATTGTTTTTAAAATAGATTTATATGAAATAATAATGAAATGTAATGAGAAAATAGATGACTCTTGCGAGTTCTGAGGTAATTAGTTAGCTAATGCAATTACATGCTAAATTTACATCTGAGTTCCCCAGCAGCCAAGATAACAGGAAAACCTGATAGATTATAGAATTCTCTTGTCCAGAAAAAGAATTAATAAAAGGAAAAACATTCTTTTCCAGGCACTGAACTCCAGAAAGAATTCATAAATTAGGTACTTACTGAAGAGATACCACATGAAATAATAGAAAATGACTTCTATTATAGTTTTTTAAATCATTCTTCAAATGGATGTTTCCATTTCATTTCTGTGGAAGCTAAAGGAATAACATTAACCTTAACTCAATAAACTTAGGGTAAAAGATTAATGTGGTTCTGCCTGTGAATACCTGCGGGAACGCATGATTTTTAGATTGCAACTTGCTCTGGGGTCTGCACCAGGTCTGAGCTAGTCTGAAAGAAGAGGCTGAGAGGTATGTAGTAATTCTCTAAAAAAAGAAAAATATAATATTACAACTTCCAATTGTTTTTAAATAATACTTTTATTATAGAAGTATGCAGACATTGTAGATAATTAGAAAAAAATAAAAACTTCACATTGCCATCACCCAGTGATTACTACTGTAAATTCTTAAGCATATCTTTACAGATATTTCTGCAAGTGTTGTTCTTTTTTATTTTTTTGCCAACTTGATTTTTTCCCAATCACTGATCTCCATCTTTCCCTTTTAATAAATTTTCATTTCAATCAATACTGAGACCACATTCACATTTACCCAATTGTTTCTAAAACACTTTTATAGCTGGTTTGTCAAATCTAGGATCCAAGAAGATTCATTTCATCTGGTTATTAGGTTCCTTGGGTCTCTATTCAAGCACAATCTTTTTATTATGACCTCAATTTGTTGACGGGACAGGGCAAGTAGTCCAGCAAAGTGTCTTACCTTCTAGGTTTGTCTGGTTATTCAGATAATCTAGCTGTGGGTCTGGGGGATGGGAAAATATCAAAACCCAGACGCCTCCTCCCCTGGTTTCTGGTTTAGGCCAGGAGAGAGCCCTGGTGTGTGCGTCTACTGTTCAGGAAGATTCTAAATCACGGATGGGTTAGTCTGGGCACTGGCTGCCAGGGGAGTGTCCCTTTTCTTCAGTTTGTGATTAGGAAACTGCAGTCAGAGAAAAGGGGTGGGGAGAAGGCAGTGGGCCAGGACTGAAGCAGGAACTAGGTCAAGAGCTGTTTACCTGACCATGTATAACTCTCAGAAAATGTGAATCAGTGGCCGTGCTGACCAGGGTCTGGCTTTCAGTACTACCCATTAAATAGAACAATTAGCCCATCTTAGGGGCAAAGTCACGTTACAGTGGTCCTGGGAAAGGAAGGAACTCCCCCTCTCTGCCTGTGTTAATGTTTGCATTTCATAGTAGCCTTTTCACAAGAGGATAATTCATTCAAGGGTGGTAACTGATTCATCTCTGAATCTGTAGTATCTGGCACAGTCCCTGGTACATTAAGGGGCAGAATTTGGGGAGTGTCTGACATCCTTTAACATATAATCAAGAGCAGCTATTCAGTACTGTCTTAGACCCAAGCAAGGGGGGGCCCCTTCTGTAAAGGGCTCTACCTTGGCCTCCTGCAGTTATGCCTCTCCCAGTGGGGTGAGGCTTCTTTGGGGCTGAGGGGCATACCCACCCAGGGCCCTCCCCCTTGTTTCTAGACTATGCTGTAGATACACGGACCTTGGAATTCACTGCACAAACGGCCCCAAATGCTTTTTGAAGGACCTGAGCCAAACTTTCTGCAGGTCTGATTTCCTGGAAGGCCCTCTGAGCCAATAATGTACACACCCCTAGGCCTGGAGGCTGGCCATGGGATGACTGTTTGCAGGGGTTGTGGATGGAGCTTGGACCAGAGGGCTAGTCTGCCCGTGAACCCATGAGAAACCTTCAGATTTCGGAGGGAGCTGGGCTTGAAGGAGAAGTGGGACTGGGTTATGGGGAGAGGTGGGCAGAGCCTGGAGCAGCCTCCCTTATACGCCGCATGCCAGCTGGGAACTCTGAGGAGTCTTGAGTTGTCAAGTTCTAACCTGGTTTTCCAGCTTGTTATCAAGGTACATTTGTGAAGGTAGGAGGCTAGGATATTTTATTTGAGTATTTTCTCTTGATGTATCATGTTTAAGTATTTAGAGAAACAGTATAGATACTCTATTTGTACTCTCCCCCCAGGCCTGCAATCACTAGGAGTGATTTCTTGCTTTCTTTCTTCTTGCTGAGGAAGCACTCTTTAGAGAAAATTGTTTTTTCTACTTTTTTGCATAAAGTGCTTAGAGTCAACTAACCCACTGTTCCTGAGTGAGTGGAACATGAGACTCAGAAGTCAACTGAATTCAGGGGAATCCTTCACAGCTCCCATGTTCCGCTCTGAGATCATCATTATGGGGCCATTAGTGAACCAGACTTGAGTCTGAGAAATAGCTCATGGATCATCCAGGCTCTTCATTGCTTCTTTTCCTACTCAACTTTAAACCACTGTACTCCACTTTTCCACCTCTATCAGCACAGTATCAGGAGAAATATAAAGAAAATGGATATTAATTTCACTGAGTTAATGTCCCCTGTAATGGACAAATATTGGAAGCATGAAAATGTTATTATTTTGTTTTTATTATTGCTACCATTACATATCTATTTCAATGCTTTTGCTCTCCATTAAAAGCTAGAGCCCAAAGCTGATTAAAGACCGATTTGGGGAGAAATATCAAATAGCTAACACACATCAAACGAATGTTTAGGAAATCATACACTAGAGAAATGCTTTTGCAAAAGAGAAGGGGGAAAATGAACATTTCTATCTTGTCAGCTATGCTGCTATCGAAAGAGAAATGAAATATTCTTACTTCCATAAGCAGCAGTTTTGTTCAACCCAAATTACCCATCTCAGCCATATCAGAGACGCTTCCTATAATAATTTTATAAGGAAAAAAGATCATGTGCCGGCAAACCTCAATCCTTAGTTTGAAATGTATTTATACGTAAGTGAGGTCAGAACAAAATGACTCAGGGAATGGAGGGAAAGTTTCCTTTGAAGTGTTCTGAGAATAAGAGAAGCTCCAATACACAGATGGAAGTGCCATTTGCTTTGTGTTTTCCATCTCTCTCTCCTAAGACAAACTACCACAGTGGCCCTCATACCTCTATTTTATAGGAAGACTCATAAGTAAAAACATCCGAACCTTGGGAACCTGATACCCGTTACCAATTCTACATTTCCAACAGGGCATTTAAAGACACCATTGTTTGTTCCCAGTGACTAGTTAATTGCATTCTGATTTGGTAATTGCAAACAGATCCCAGGGTCTCCATTTTTCTGTAAGCATAACAATCTTTAACACGATGGAACCAGAGTTATACTCACAAATTCCCGAAGAGGTTTGTATTAGAGTCTCAGATGATTTTCTGTTCTTCTATTGTTAATGTTAGATCTGGATTTTTTTTTCCTTTAATTTATAACAATGGTCATTATTGATTCAATGTTGATTTGGTCTATTGGGAAATTGCTCAAAGATGGTGGCAGAAAAGACCACAAAAATGTTCATATTATCTTGTTTCACACTATAGATTATTTATGTTTTCATGCATTCCAGACCTGGAGAAAGAAAGGATACACACAGGAAATGGAAGCGTTTTCTTCCCGAATTGGAAAGATCTGGGAATTATGAGCTGTCTTTGGAAACTATTTCTTCTAAGAGAGCAACCGGTCACCATATTTGTACCATCTCTAAAGTGGAGGCACAGATTATTATTTGAATTAGTAGGATTCTGAGCAAGATGAAACCAGTGCTAAAAATGAAGGGACTCTACACAGAAATAAAAGCAATGAACTATGGATAACATGCAACAAAATGGATGAAGCTCACAGATACTGAGCAAAGAGGCTAGACATAAAAGCCTACATATGATATGATTCATTATATGAAGTTCAGGAACAGGCAAAATCATCAATGATGTTCAAGTCAGAATAGAGGTTATCTCAAGGGTAAGGGTTGGACATGCCTGGGAAGGGCATGAAGGAAACATCTGGCATATGAAATTTTATTTTTTTAATTTTTAAATTTAATTTTATTTTTTTATACAGCAGGTTCTTATAAGTCATCCATTTTATACACATCAGTGTACACGTCAATCCCAATCATCCAATTCATCACACCCCCACCCCCAGCCCCCGCCGTTTTCCCCCCTTGGTGTCCATACGTTTGTTCTCTACATCTGTGTCTCTATTTCTGCCCTGCAAACCAGTTCATCTGTACCATTTTTCTAGGTCCCACATATATGCGTTAATATACGATATTTGTTTTTCTCTTTCTGACTTACTTCATTCTGTATGACAGTCTCTAGATCCATCCACGTCTCTACAAATGAACCAATTTCGTTCCTTTTTATGGCTGAGTCATATTCCATTGTATATACGTACCACATCTTCTTTATCCATTCGTCTGTCAATGGGCAT
>NC_041221.1:83168762-83169050 GCF_002837175.3 Physeter macrocephalus | reverse complement strand
CATGTGTCTTTTTGAATTATGGTTTTCTCTGGGTATATGCCCAGTAGTGGGATTGCTGGGTCATATGGTAATTCTATTTTTAGTTTTTTAAGGAACGTCCATCCTGTTCTCCATAGTGGCTGTATCAATTTACATTCCCACCAACAGTGCAAGAGGGTTCCCTTTTCTCCACACCCTCTCCAGCATTGGTTGTTTGTAGATTTTCTGATGATGCCCATTCTAACCGGTGTGAGGTGATACCTCATTATAGTTTTGATTTGCATTTCTCTAATAATTAGTGATGTTGAG
>NC_041221.1:83166781-83167853 GCF_002837175.3 Physeter macrocephalus | reverse complement strand
GTATCATCTTTAATTTCTTTCATCAGTGTCTTATAGTTTTCTGCATACAGGTCTTTGTCTCCCTAGGTAGGCTTATTCCTAGGTATTTTATTCTTTTTGTTGTGGTGGTAAATGGGCGTGTTTCCTTAATTTCTCTTTCAGATTTTTCATCATTAGTGTATAGGAATGCAAGAGATTTCTGTGCATTAGTTTTGTATCCTGCAACTTTACCAAATTCATTGATTAGCTCTAGTAGTTTTCCGGTGGCATCTTTAGTATTCTCTATGTATAGTATCATGTCATCTGCAAATAGCAACAGTTTTACGTCTTCTTTTCCAATTTGTATTCCTTTTATCTCTTTTTCTTCTCTGATTGCCGTGGCTAGGACTTCTAAAACTATGTTGAATAATAGTGGCAAGAGTGGACATCCTTGTCTTGCTCCTGATCTTAGAGGAAATATTTTCAGTTTTTCACCATTGAGAATGATGTTTGCTGTGGGTTTTTCGTATATGGCCTTTATTATGTTGAGGTAGGTTCCCTTTATGCCCACTTTCTGGCGAGTTTTTATGATAAATGGGTGTTGAATTTTGTCAAAAGCTTTTTCTGCATCTACTGAGATGATCATATGGTTTTTATTCTACAATTTGTTAATATGGTGTATCAAATTGATGGATTTGTATATATTGAAGAATCCTTGCATCCCTGGGATAAATCCCACTTGATCGAGGTGTATGATCCTTTTAATGTGTTGTTGGATTCTGTTTGCTAGTATTTTGTTGAGGATTTTTGCATGTATATTCATCAGTGATATTGCTCTGTAATTTTCTTTTTTTGTAGTATTTTTGTCTGGTTTTGATATCAGGGTGATGGTCGCCTCATAGAATGAGTTTGGGAGTGTTCCTTCCTCTGCAATTTTTTGGAAGAGTTTGAGAAGGATGGGTGTTAGCTCTTCTCTAAATGTTTGATAGAATTCACCTGTGAAGCCATCTGGTCCTGGACTTTTGTTTGTTGGAAGATTTTAAATCATAGTTTCAATTTCATTATTTGTGATTGGTGTGTTCACATTCTCTGTTTCTTCCTGGTTCAGTCTTGG
>NC_041221.1:83115551-83166099 GCF_002837175.3 Physeter macrocephalus | reverse complement strand
TTATGATTTCTTTCCTTCTGCTAACTTTGGGTTTTGTTTGTTCTTCTTTCTCTTGTTCCTTTAGGTGTAAGGTTAGATTGTTTATTTGAGATTTTACTTATTTCTTGAGGTAGGCTTGTATAGCTATAAACTTCCCTCTTAGAACTGCTTTTGCTGCATCCCATACGTTTTGGATTGTCGTGTTTTCATTGTCATTTGTCTCTAGGTATCTTTTGATTTCCTCTTTGATTTCTTCACTGATCTCTTGGTTATTTAGTAACGTACTGTTTAGCCTCCATGTGTTTGTGTTTTTTTCCCCCTGTAATTGATTTCTAATTTCAAATCAATTTCATGGTCAGAAAAGATGCTTGATATGATTTCAATTTTCTTAAATTTACTGAGGCTTGATTTGTGACCCAAGATGTGATCTATCCTGGAGAATGTTTCATCCACACTTGAGAAGAAAGTGTAATCTGCTGTTTTTGGATGGATTGTCCTATAAATATCAATTAAATCTATCTGGTCTATTGTGTCATTCAAAGCTTCCGTTTCCTTATTTATGTTCATTTTGGATGATCTGTCCATTGGTGTAAGTGAGGTGTTAAAGTCCCCCACTATTATTGTGTTACTGTTGATTTCCTCTTTTAGAGCTGTTAGCAGTTGCCTTACGTATTGAGGTGCTCCTATGTTGGGTGTATATATATTTATAATTGTTATACCTTCTTCTTGGATTGATCCCTTGCTCATTATGTAGTGTCCTTCCTTGTCTCTTGTAACATTCTTTATTTTAAAGTCTATTTTATCTGATATGAGTACTGCTACTCCAGCTTTCTTTTGATTTCCGCCATTCACATTTAATTATCGGTATGTATGTTCCTATGACCATTTTCTTAATTGTTTTGGGTTTGTTTTTGTAGGTCCTTTTCCTCCTTTGTGTTTCCCACTTAGAGAAGTTCCTTTAGCGTTTGTAGTAGAGCTGGTTTGGTGGTGTTGAATTCTCTTAGCTTTTGCTTGTCTGTAAAGCTTTTGATTTCTCCATCAAATCTGAATGAGATCCTTGCCGGGTAGAGTAATCTTGGTTGTAGATTTTTCCCTTTCATCACTTCAAGTATGTCATGCCACTCCCTTCTGGCTTGTAGAGTTTCTGCTGAAAGATTAGCTGTTAACCTTATGGGAGTTCCCTTGTATGTTATTTGTTGTTTTTCCCTTGCTGCTTTCAATAATTTTTCTTCGTCTTTAATTTTTGCCAGTTTGATTACTACGTGTCTCAGCATGTTTCTCCTTGGGTTTATCCTGTATGGGACTCTCTGCGCTTCCTGGACTTGGGTGGCTATTTCCTTTCCCATGTTAGGGAAGTTTGTAGTTTTCATTTCAGTTATTGTATTGTTCATCTCTGTTTGCTTGTTCTTTAATTCTTCTAGGTCTTTGTTAAACATTTCTTGCATCTTCTCGATCTTTGCCTTCATTCTTTTTCTGATGTCCTGGATCATCTTCACTGTCATTATTCTGAATTCTTTTTCTGGAAGTTTTCCTATGTCCACTTCATTTAGTTGTTTTTCTGGGGTTTTATCTTGTTCCTTCATCTGGTACATAGTCCTCTGCCTTTTCATCTTGTCTCCCTTTCTGTGAATGTCTGGAAATGTTTTTAATTTGCTCTAGGTAGTAGTTACCCAGGTCTGTGCATAAGTAAAACGTCATTAAGGTGTATAATCCTAAAATTTGTGCATTTTGTGCACTTGACTATATGAATGTTTGACTTCATTTGAAAAATGAAGAGAGGAGAGAACTAGCTTCAGTTAGTCTCCTTTCACTAGATCCTGCTCTACTTTATTTAGCTTCTTTCAACTCTTTTTTTCGCATCGTTTTTTTTCATTCCTATGATTACAGAGAAGGTGATGGGAGATTGAAGAATCATTTGACTTCAGGAGAGAACAAATTGGATTCCAACCTTATTGAATTTGGCTTGAATCCAAACCAAATTTAAAATTGCTTTAAGCATGCAATATAAAAAAACAAAATAAAATTAGCTAACATTTGTTTATCACTTTATAGTTTACAAAGCTTTTCCATCTTTATTATCTCATTTGATCATGAAACAACACTATAAAGTATATATTCATGCCCTCATTCTACAGATTTTAAAAATCCCAGCTTGCAAAGTTAAAATGACA
Organism: Physeter macrocephalus; assembly: GCF_002837175.3. Classification (NCBI taxonomy): domain Eukaryota; kingdom Metazoa; phylum Chordata; class Mammalia; order Artiodactyla; family Physeteridae; genus Physeter; species Physeter macrocephalus. Next base: position 83,163,949 of record NC_041221.1, on the reverse strand, counting down.
AAGTTTGCACAGTCAGTAAGTGATAGAGCCCTTATTGAAACCTAGATTTACAACTCTGATTCAGAAGATCCATAAACTTGGATAGGAAAACCAATTTATATCTTTATTTTATAATTTGTAACTACACATTTCTTTCCATTTCAAATGTATGCAACAAATTTCTGTGGTATTCATAGTTCCTGTGACTATCAATGTCTTAGTCAGCTTGGGTTGTCAGAACAGAATACCATAGACTTATAGTGAATGTTAAGAACCTCTGCTTCAGACCTATGCTTTTTCCACTATGTGATCTTTCACATTGTTTAAGAATAACAGGAACACATTTAGAAAAACTCTGCTTGAAAGAGAAGTAAAAATTCATGGTCTGTATCATTCATTTTCTCCAGCTATTGCCTAAGAGCAGGGTGAGATGTTTTCACCTTTTTCTTCTAGGTCTCTACAATGCCAGGATCCACCCAAGACAAGCATAGCCCATGTTACAACCTTTCTCCGCAATAGTTGGAGGTGCAGCCAACACAAGTTTTATGGGTCTAATGTTAGTCAAAGTAACTAATTAAAAGTGGTGTAATGGATGGGAGGTAGAACACTGTACTCCAGCATGCTTTGTTTTATGATGAGATTACATAGCAAGGCTTTAATGCCATTTGGGCAGGTAAGTTTCTGCACCTCTGTCATGCTCAGTTATATTTTCTTTTTCCTCTCATTTCCCCTTTGTCTCCTCTTTTTCCCTCTCTCCCTCCTCCTGCCTCCTTCCTGCTGGCTTCGTTTTATCTTTCTTTCCCTTTCTCAGATTATCCTTCCAGGTTTTCATAGTAAATTTATATTTTGTAAAACGATTTTGTTGTACCAGGTTTGGCATCCTCACTGAATCTGACTGGCTTTTATTTTCCTCTCCAAAATCAGGTTTTTGCTCTCAACATCTTTCCCCATCATGTCCAGTCACTGTTTGGTTTTGGCACCATCAATATCAAATGTACAAATGGTTCTTTCTAACCAACACCAGGTATATCTGATGTTAAGATGAGTTCCAATAAAAACCGTTTTTTTTTTTTTTTTCAAAAAAATTAGTGGTATACTCTGCCTGCCTTAGGCATAGCTCTTTTGCAAGCTAAATGGTATTAGTCCTGACTGCCTAGAAGTGGCAAAGCATGGTTATTATCAGCCTAGGACTGGGGACACTATGTACAAAGGGTCTTGGCATCTGTACTGACGGTTGTGGTACCATCTGTAGATCAGGATTCTATCAGTACATTGCAGAATCATGTGATTAGATATCATGTGATTACACATCATGTGACTGCCACCACTACCATCTCTTAAGTATTAATGCAACAAATAACAATGATAATTATTCTGTATTTTAATGTAGGAAATGCAAAGCACTATTTTTTTTTAATGAATCAAATGCTATTGCCCCATTTATGTATATGATGGAAATGAAGACAAAAGTGGTTAATCTGTATAAAAATATCTAAAAATAAAGGTGATAGAACTAGCAGCAGGTGTCCAAATGCCTAATTCCACATTTCTTTCTTTTCACTTTATTGAATAGAAAAGCAATTACAAGTATTGGGCACTTATAAATGATTAATATACATTTACGCTGAAATACTGCTTTAAAAATAAAAATAAAACCACAAGTGTATTGCTAAATCCAGCACTTAATTATTCCCTATTTTTTAGGCTAGTGAAGTGTGGTGGTTAAGTGTGGAGGCTTATTATGTTCTAGTTCAATCAATTCCTAGCTCAGAGATTCTGAACAAGTTTCTTAACCTCTCTGGGTCTCAGTTTTCTCACTGTAAATTATAGTATTAGTACCTCTCTTAAAATATTGCACACAGTAAGCACTTAACAGTGTTAACTATTGTAAACCACACAAACCTTTGGAAAATAGATATGGATAAAAATTATGTTTAATTTTGGTTCTACATAGAAATTGAAAATTTCTTTGGGGTCTTTTCTATTTTTTATAATTCATCCTTCAAAATAGAGGGTCAGATGGCTAACATTAGGTTCTTAATACATTTAATAAAATATTTTAAATATTTGATTTCTACAAGGGAAGACGTTTACAAAAGTCTTTGAAAACTTGATCATTTCCCACTATTCAAAACAAATCTTAGGAGTGACAGATAACCGAAAGTATATGATCCACTCTGTCTATCCATAAGAAATCATTTGGCTGCCCTGGATATTACAAGTATAATCATCTTGCCCATTGAATTGTTTTTCTATGGCCACAAAGATGCCCTATAATGACCAATCACAAATCCTCAGCGGCATACAACAATTAGCATCAATTGCTCACACATCTTGGGCCTGCGGCTAAGCATCTCTGTAATCCAGGCAGGGTTCATTTGCACGTGTAGGGTTGGCTAGCTAAAGGCTGATCTAATGGCTGTGGCTAGAGTGACTTAGATGACTCAGTTCTACTCCACAGGGATCTTATCATCCTGGTTAGCTCAGACATGTTGTCGTCATGGTGATGGCAGAGGACGAAAGCACAAGCAGAAATGTGCCAACACCTTTCCAAGTCTCTGCTTGGTCATATCTTCTAAATCCTACCAGCCAAAGTGAGTTACATAGCTGAGGGCCTGAATCAAGAAGCAAGGATATATACTTCACCTCCACATGCAAAGTCACACGGCAAAGGACAGGGACCTAGGGAAGGGTGAAGACCTGAGACCATTAATGATATCAGTTTATCACACCCATGTACACGTAAATAGATCATCGCCACTGAGTCTACCAAGCTATTAATATAATTCACCACCTAGGCCAGTAACTTTCCTGCATCATAATACATTAATGTATGCATTCTTTGCCCTTGAATGCCATCTTGTACCACCTTTCCTGCATTTGTCAATTTCTCTCAAAGTTTGTCTCACCCTAATTACTGTTTCCATTTTTCCTCTTCTTCTGGAATAAATATAAACTCTATTACCAAGCAAATAATATAATATATACATTTTTCTCCGTGTTATAGTGTGCCACTGTTGACTACTACTGAAATGTTTAAATTTTGCACAAGTCAAATTAAGTGCATGTAAAACCCAAATTTATGATGAGTATCTAAGGGCAAATATATCTTCTGTAGGTTTTCACTGTTATGAAAAAGAGCTGTGATTGATGGTTTATACTAGTCTCTCCTGGTCACGATTATTGCTTATATTTATATTCTTCTATAAATACTTCAAATCTGCCTAGAAACTGGTCCACAGCTGACTTTTGTAACATCGCCATGTCTCTTGTGCATGATGACCTAGCTAGCAACACCTTTGCTCATAAATACATGAATGATATACATCCTTGACCTCATGACATATTCCAGCCAGCTGTTTTTACTATTTCCCTCTACATGAGTTTTCAAAAGTAAGTCAAGAATTTCCCCAGTCTCTAAACCTTACATCATGTTCTTTCACATTTGGCATTTATGACATTCCTATTGACTTTATAATGAAGATGCCCACAGTAAAATACTGAAGGGGACACTTGATAACGTCTTTGAACTTCTTTCTGAATGTTGAAATATGAGGATGGTTTTGAATTTGGTGCTTTCCCCCCAAAGTAATCTTTTTTCCTCTTCTCTTCTTGGGACATTAGAAACCTTTTAGATCTTTTACTCTCAGTCCTTGGTACATCATTAATCTGTTATATCTCACTAAAGCTACGTCTGCATCTAAGAAACCTCTTGCAGAGGAAGAGTGTCGATAGTAAAAGTCAAGTTTTCCAGAAATATCAAATGTATGTGTCAACATTACAGACACATACAGAGTATCATGCACTTGGTTAGAGTTTAAAATCCTACAAGCTAATGACAGGAAACATGATATGACATTTGACAGCCTTTGTTCTTTTCTTCCTTCTCCATCTCTTCACTTTGCTCTCATTGCTGTCTGCAATGAATACTTAATATTTTATGTTTTAATCAGGAGGAACTATGTCTTCTCTGTTTGTACCTACTCTCTTCCTTGCTAAATCTTTTTTTTTTTTTTTTTTTTTCTGTTTCCTCAAATGCATCACAGTTCTTCCATTTTTCTATGGTACTAGACATCCTTTAATTCTTTGTTTCCTATGGTTCTTGAAAGAAATCTCTTCAGCCTTTTTTCTTTTCTTTCTTTATGCTGCCATGGAAAGCAGCCTTACTGACTTACATAAAGTTAGGTCTTACCCTTTCTCTTTTGGAGAAACTCAATTGAAAGTTTCACTGGCTGGAAAGACAAAAACAAAGAACTGTTTTATGTACATCTAATTTATATGTGTGGCTTTTATTTCATGTCTCTCATATTTCATTTTGTTGTAAAATAGTCTGCCTGCTATAAAAATTTTTTCTGTAAAAGGTTGGTTTGAAAGACAACTAGCAGCAGTTATAGGCAGATATAGTGACCTCTTTTGCCTTAAAATAAAAGACTTCAGAAATTCAAAACAAAAGGATAAGTGGATAATGTTAAGAGTGGAGCTGATGAGTAAGGGATGCTACCAGCTATTTGCTTTTTTAGTCTTTAGGACCAAGTGATTTAGCTCTGAACTCTGATTCTCCTAATAAATAATAAAGGAGCATATGAAATTTGAAAATAAGCTATGACATCTGTGCTCTATTGTGTGGTGACACAGGCACTATCAAAATTTTTATTGGAATATAAATTAGTATAAACTTGCTGTTCAAATTTCTACCTATTTCTTTGATATATATTATTTGTCCCTATAGGCTGCCTTGATGGTTTCATATTTGTCTGTCCAGTCTTATTCTTTTTTGAAACAATAAATAAGCTTTACCTTTTTCTTAAAATAAAAATGTATATTCACTGTAGTTATCTGGGGTATTCAAAATAAAATATTAAATAAACTTGGGGTACTCAGAATAAAATGATAAATTGAAAATTATCATAATTCTAACAACCAGAGTGAATTACAAGTGTATTTTAGTTGTTTCCTTTTAGTCGCTTTACATCTCTAACTATATGACCCACGAACGCCTTAAACTCAACATAACCAAAACTAAACTTACCCTATATTGAGTGCCTATTAAACGTCGGGCATTAAACAAAATTAAGTCCGTGTCCTACTGACTCTTACAGTCTAATGGCAGAGTGATAAGCAAATAGATTAAAAAATCTATTTGTGTCACCTTTCCTCCCAAACCTACTCTTCTTCATTTTGAAAGGCACCTTAGAACTTTTCCTCTTTCTCATACCTGTCATCCAATCATTCGTCCAGTTCAGTAGATAGTATCTCCTTAGCAGCTTCCATATCTGATACCTCTATTACCTATCCCCTCTATTTTTGTTCAAACCTCATTGGCTTTTGTCTAAACTATTACAATGATCTCCTAAATATGCTCCATATCTCCAGAATATGCTTCCTAAAACATAAATTGGTCTTATTACTCCCCTCCTCTGTATCAAGATTTTGTGTTTTTTTGTTTTTTACTTACAAAATACTGCAGCTCTAGCGCTTCTTAAATCTTTGATTATAAGACACAAATAGGACAGAAGTAATATCTCTGCTATGGTTCTTGCTAGATAAAAAAAAAAAAAGGCAGGACAAATGAATAGGAATATAGAGGTTTGGGGAGGGATTGGGTTTTTTTCTTTTTTTGGTAGTCTTATCTTTTCTGATATTAGTGGTCCACAATATTCTTCTCATGTGTGAACTGTCTGAGAAAAATGTGAAATTAGAGATAACAAATAAATAAGTGAGAGAAATAAATTTTTAAAAAATGTATAGTTTAGAATAAGTAAGGAGAAAAGATAATAAAATATCAAATCAAAAAGTAAGACTCAGGACTTAATATAGGTAGAAAAATGGTAGGGGTTTAGACTAAGAAAATAATCTGTGCTATGAATAAACAGATGGGATAATCACAACTTTTATAAAGTGAAGGTTTAAAATCACATATAGTTAACACCCCTGAGTGGAATATTCTTTTCTCACCTAATATTCATTACTCTACATAATCATCTACATATTCCCACTTCAGCAACAACAAAGCCTTGCAAATCTGAAAGAAAAGGAATGTGGGACTGGCTTACCCAACTCAGAAGAGGGGGTAATAGACTGTAGTCTGACAAACAGGGGTTCAAATCTTGACTCTGCCACTTACTAGCTTTGAGTCTGCATGAGTTAATTACTCTGAGTGCCAACACCTTCATATAGAAAATGAGAACAGTAATAATTATCTTCCAGAAATGCTAAAAGGTCTGGACATGTTACATGGCATATATTTGGCATAACTGCCTGGCACTTTTCTCCATAAATGGTATGTATTGTTAGGATTACTAGAATCATTGAAAACTCTAGAATCAACGCAAAGTAATCCCATATCCAAATCAAAGCAATCATGTGGTTTGACCTAAATTACATTTTATGACTGAGGAAAGAGATGTTATCAGAGAATTATAGGTAGAAATGACTGTGTTATGAATACTTTAAATTAATTATTAAAGCCCTCACATAGTATTTGTTATTTAGAGGAGAAATGTAATCTTCAGCATTCATCCCGTTAAATGCTACCATTTTTCTACTTTGCATTGTTTGTGGAAGTAGGTTGCTGAGAGAAGCCCCGGGAGAAAAGCATCAAGTATCTATTTCATTGGAGAATAGGATAGACACTGGTATTTGAAAGACCCTTGCTAAAGTGTTGAAACCATGTGATTCATGCTTGGTGTAGTAGTTTAGGTCACTTACAGGTGCTTTGCAACCTGCATTTTGGCAGAACCATAACTTCCAACTTCATTCAAAAGGTCCAAAGAAAAAATCTATTCTAACCAAATAATTTTAAAATGAGAGAGAGAGAGAGCAGAGCAAACATCTTTCCCAGTAAACAATGAGTGAACAGACCAATGTTTGTGAGGAACCCACTAACTCACGGCTCATCCAGAAAGTATGTCAGAACACCAGATATTTAGTTTCCAAAACATGTTGTACTTGGCTTTTCCACCTTTAGTAAATATGATGGAGCAGCCAACATGCAATCCAGAAGGACATGTGCACAGAATCATCAGTTCTGTTTCAAACTGGCTGGAAGAGAAGAGGGTTGACTTGATGGGTTCTTTTAGGATGTTAATTCCCCAAGAGTCTCTTAGCCTTTCCTTGCTTCAGAAAGTGGATTCTATGTCTGGAAACATAACCCAGTACTACTCTTTATGGCTGGCTTGCAGCTCTAGTCCATGGGGGACTGTGCTGGCGAAGACTAGCAATGTTGTTCAGTATGTGTGTACCATCCAGTGGCTTTAGCTACTCAGTTCAGAATTAGAATGTGGGGGAACTTTGGAGAAAAAGAAGTAGCTAACTTGAGACCCCTTTTTTCTAAATTTTAACATTTATAAAGTTACTTGGAACATATGAATACATGATAAGCTGTAAAACTTTCATCCCAGGAAATATTTCTTGCCTTTTGTTTCATTTTCCTCTTGCTTCTTTTACTAGGTGTATCCAGAAAAATATTAGCAAATGTATTGAGATCTTTTGTCAGTGATAGCATTTTGCTGCTAGAATTCAATAAATGTTTATTCTCATCGATCACTCATATACCAAGTCATTGATAAAAATGCTAATCAGAATATTTGATACATAATACTGCAATTCACAACAAAGTAATCCCTCTAACAATGATATATATTAATTAATCAGCCCTTTTTTGTACATTTGTTCTGTTATGAATCCATCAAACTCTCCATGATTTCAAGTCTGATTTCCCCAAATTGTTCAATTGTCAAATGGGACATTATGAGAGACCTTGCTAATATACCTTAATAAAATCTAGATACATTAGGTTAATGGCATTTCTCAATCTAGTAGATGAGTAACCCCACCTGTGAAAAATGGAATTTGACCTACTTTTAGTAAACTCAGTCCAGGCACTTGTGATCTCTGGTTTCTTTTCGATTTGCTTGAAAACTATTCACTTTTAATGCCTTTTAAAAAACATAGCTTTATTGAACTATGTTTATATACCACAAAGTATATATTTATATATATTTAAAGTATACAATTAAATGATTTTTAGTATATTTACAGAGTTATACTACTATCACCATAATGTAACTTTAGAATGCTTTCATCATCCCCCAAAGAAATCTTGTGCCCATTAGCAGTTACCCCTCATCCCTGCCCCATTCCATTCACCTTCTCCATAGCCCCAGACAACCACAAATCTACCTTCTGTCTCTATATGTTTGCCTATTCTGGACACTCTCTTTAAAATGGCATTACACAGTATGTGTTCTTTTGTGACTGGCTTTTTTTTCATTTTATATAATGTTTTTGAGCTTCTTCCATGTGGTACATGTATCAATACTTCATTTTTATTGCTGCATAAGAGTCCATTTTATGGATATACCACATTTTATTTATTCACTTATCAAGTAATAGACATCTGGGTTATTTCCACTTTTTAGCTGTTGTGAATAATGCTCCTGTGTACAAGTTTTCGTGTGAGGATATATTTTCATTTCTCTTGGGTAAATACTTAGGAATGAAATTGCTGGGTCATATTTAGCTCTATGTTTAACATTTTGAGGAACGACCAAACTATTTTCCAGAGTGGCTGTACCATCTTACATTCCCCCCAGCAATGGATGAGAGTTTGTTTCTCAACATCTTCACCAACACTTTTTATTATAGCCACTCTAGTGGGTATGAAGTGGTATCACATGGTTTTGATCAGCATTCCCCTAATGACTAATGATGTTGAGCATCTTTTCATTTGCTAATTAGTCATCTTCTTTGGATTAATGTCTATTCAAATCCTTTGTACATTTAAAAAATTTGGTTGCCTTTTTATTGTTGAGTTTTGAGTCTCTTATATACCTTAACTACAAGTCTCTTAACAGAGCTATAATTTGTAAATATTTTTCCACATTCTGCTGGCTGTCTTTTCACTTTCTTGGTGGTATCCTTCGGAGCACAAAAGTTTTTAACTTGATGAAGTCCCTTTTATCAATCTTTTATCACTTGTGTTTTTGGTTTCATGTCTAAGAAGTCATAGACTAACATAAGATCATCAAGATTTACTTCTGTGTTTTCTTCTAACAGTTTTATAGTTTTAACTCTTATATGGGTGCCGATGATCCACTCTAAGGTAATTTTTGTGTAAGGTGCAAGGAGTCTAAATTCTTTTTTTTTTTTTTTTTTTTTTTGGCATATAGATACCTTATTGTCCAGCATCCAGCATCATTTATGAAAATTCCTCATTGAATTTTCTTGGCCCCTTTGTCTAACACCATTTAACCATAAATGTTAGGGTTTATCTTTAGTGCCATTATTATCTAATTATAATATAACAGAATGATAAGAAATTACATCAATTTAATAGTATATTTTGGGGGGAATTACATTATTTTTGTCCTTCAATAAAACTAGCCCATAGTTACCCTATAATTATATACTACTTTCAAAAAATCTCAGCCTTCTTTACATTCAGAAGCTAAGAATTCTTTTGAATAATTTTGGCTTGCCATAATATTCTTCTTTCACAACCCACACTCATAGTCATGATCTCTTGTTACTTTTAGGCTTGGCTGTTGATAAAATTTAAAAATGTACGTTGAAGTTTTTGGCAGGTAAAGGACATCACATAGATTCATCACAACAAACTCTTTGAACTTTGAAAATTCTATGATCTATTCCAGAAAACATGACCATTCCTACCAGTCATCACTGCGTTCCTTTGTAATATATATTCTGTATGCCCCAGAGCTTTTCATTCCAATAGATCAAAATGGTTTGTAAGATATTTTATATGACAAAAAAAGGAACCAAATTTGAGTTCAAATCTACCATATATGTTAAATGCAAAAAACTTAACAGAAGACCACATGATAACTAATCATCACTAATGCATCTGTAGGCATTAAAAATCTATATTGGGCCTGGTGGCTTGAGCGTGTACTTTGTCTTTGGTTACTAGACACCTCTCATTTTCCAAAATGTTAATGTGCAAAAAAGAAAAGTGTGACTTAAAATCAAGAAAATATAATAATCTCTCTTACAGTCTAGCCTGTCAAAGCAGTTCATGGAGTATACTTTTCTCCTGTTGTAAAATAGCAGAGTTACATACACATCCCTGGTCTCTCAGCAGTCCTCTGTATTCCAAGATTGCTGCTGCTCTCCTTTGAAAGTTCTTTTTGTACCTTGTGGTTGAATTTATTCTGGTCTTTAGGTAGACTCCTTTAGAGCTGTTAGGGCCACTCTTAGAATCATTTTGTGTTTAATGGGCTTATTTCCCCTTATTCATATTCATCTCACCATTTTCCATCTATAGATGATTCTTCTTGATGGAAAAGAGAAGGAAAATAGAATGTGGAGTTCAGCTTTAGGGCCACTCTTAGAATCATTTTGTGTTTAATGGGCTTATTTCCCCTTATTCATATTCATCTCACTGTTTTCCATCTATAGATGATTCTTCTTGATGGAAAAGAGAAGGAAGATAGAATGTGGAGTTCAGCTTTTCGTATCTCCAAAATTGCACCATTGTCCTTGGGCAGCAGGGCTATTTTTCCTTTGCTTTTATGGCTTCAAAAAATAACCCAAAGCAAGTTTTTTCTTCTGCCATCAACATTTTTACAATAGACTTCCTGACATAATTCTAATAAGACTCTGACATCCACTTGCACTTACCCTTAAAAGAGAAACTATATGCAAAATGCTTTGTATGGTTCTTGGCACATCGTGAGGTATGGTAGTAGTCATCATTGTCCCTGTTGTCATCATGACTGTCATTATTAACTGCTCTTATTTCTCTTTTGGAATTGGCTCCTTTAAAATTTGAAATATTTGTGCAAATTTAACGCTTTTGAAAAATAGTACAAACCTCTAATAACTGAAGAAACTCTTGACTCTAACCATCATCACTAATTTATCACCGTAAATTGCTTGTCTGTGTTCCCATAAGAAAACCAGGCTGCTAATAAAGTCTTTGAAAGAAAAATACTATATTTTCAGCAAACAGGAGGAACAAATTAAAAATTGGCTCCCACTCCTCAAGCTTTAAGTGAGTGCACCCTGTTGCTTTCAAAAGATTTTTATGTAAGATATTTAGACTGGAAAGTTGATCTCACAGGTGTGTACACTGGGTCTACTCATGCTTTGATGAAAGGAGTAGGGGGGAGGGGGAGAGGGGGAGGGGGGCAGTCCTGTAAAACTGTCAGGTTTCAGTGCCTAGTCACTGGAATCACAGTCAACAAACACAAACTCAAGGCTAAAAAGTAATGATTAGAAGCTTGTACCCCCCAAAATGATCCATCTCTTTCTTTTTATCCTAAGCTTTCTTTATTGTTCTTTACCATTGTATGGTGCTGCTCTACAGATCAAAAATACAAGTTTTATCACTATTAATTTGTAATTTTTGCCATGCTTATAAATTTCTAAATTATACACTTTAATAATGATGATAATATCAATAACAATAATGATTTCACAGACACTCAGCTTAAGATAACCTTCTGTATGAAGCCCTTTCTGACTGTCTCAGGTAAAGCCAACCACTTCCTCCTCTGTGCCCTCATTGTAAGTGTGCACATGTCCATCCCGACTACACAACACTTCACTGTGTTTATTTATATAGCTACCTCCTACTACCAGATGTTAGCTCCTGGTAATGGCAACTGTACTGGGGGATACATTGTAAATCTCAACAAATATCTGTAGAATGACTCCATGAATAAAGAAATTATCTACCCAACAGTTTATTACTTCTGTATCTTTTGTTGTATCAACTTGATACTAAAATTTTCACATAAGAAACTAGTGTTTTACTCTATAAAGTGTGAATACTTTACTGCTCAGAATAAGATTGGTGTAACAGTTAAATCCACTCTTCACCTTGACTTTCTCTATTCCTTCATTATAATAACACTCAGGTCAATGCTGTTATAGCCCAGGGAATATATATATTTAACTTTAGTGGCCAAACCATTTTCCAAAACATTTGCATCAATTTATCCTTCCCACCAATGGTATATGATAGTCTAGTAGCTGCACAGACACTCCAACACTTAATAATGTCAGTCATTTTATCATAGCCATTCGAGTGGATGTGTATCACATTGTGATTTTAACTTGCATTTGCCTGATAATGAAGGATATTGAACATTTTTCATATGTTGATTAGTGATTTGAATATGCAGCTCCATGGCAGAGAATAACAAATTTTTGAAAGATGTTTGAGACAACAAACCTGAATTGAAGCCTCATACAGACTTAGATCCCTGTCCTAACCCTCCCCACACTATTCATCAGCAAATACTAACTTTAATATAGTTACTTGGGTCCAAAGATGAGAAAGAAGCAAACATAGAAACATACACATGCACACACACATACACCTCAAAGGAGAAGGACATGAAAACCTTATATGAAAGAGAAAGCATCTATATCATTTTCATACTGAGAGATTGAAACATGGTCTTTGAAAAAAAAAAGGATCCCAAATAAATCATATAAAAGGTTAAAGAAAAGATGATAAAACATCAGGAGAAGACCAACAAATAGTTAAAGCTCAGGAAAGAAATAGAAGAAAAAAAAGAAAACCTCAACAGATGAAAGCTACATTAAAAACAATAAAAGGTAAAAAAGAGATAGAAAAGTTTCATAAAATTATATAAAAATAAAATGGAAAAGAAAAAGATATAAAAGTGATTCTAAAAAAGATGAAAAGCAGAAAAAAAGAATACCAATGTATACATTGTTGTTCTTAGAAAAAAGAACAGAACAAATGGAAGAAAAAAGTATTCAATCAAGTAATAGCATGAAATCTGCCCATTGAAAAGGCAGGAAAAATAAAAATAAACAAGAACGATCCCAAGGTCCCTAGTTGGCATGATTTCTTCTCTCCACCCTCCAGAGTCTTCTCACCTTTGGTATTCCCTAACACTGTTGCAGTGATTTTTTAAGTTAATCATCTTTACCTCCCTCTCATACAACACAAAAACCTTGGAACACAAATTCCACAAGTCCAGTTTAATCTTCCATCCTGTTGTTTATGTTTCTATACTTAAACTCTTGTTTTAAATAAATCATTATTATTTTATATGCTTCATATTTCTGAGGAGTTTCCCACATGTTTAAAATGTCTTTCTTCATCTTTCCTTCTTGACTCTGAGGACTTTGGGGTTCAATTTCTTTTTTCTTGAAGTACATCTCATAGAAGGTTTTGTTGTGAAAGTCCATTAGTAATCTAATCTCCATTTTGATTTGTCTGAAAATGGACTATTTTGCTCTTTAGAAAAAATATTCCAAGTTAATAATACTCTTCTGACAGCATTTTGAAGATATTATTTCACTATCTTCTGACTTCTATTGTTGTTGAGAAGTCAGACATCAGTGTCTCTTTCCTTTATAGATAATGTTTCTTTTCTCTCCAAGTGCTTTCAAAATCTTTAGTTTGGTTTGGGTGTTGTGCAGTTTCACAACAATGTGTGTAGATATGTATTTTTTACTGTATTCTTCCTGGGATTTGTTGGGATTCCTGAATCTTTGGATTGATGTTTCTCTTGAGTTATAAAAACTTCTTAGGCAGTTATCCCTAACATTGGCTCCTACCATTTTCTCTTTTTAAGAATCCAATTAGGTAGATTTTGATTTTCTCATTTTACCACCCTCCCTATGTTTCTTTAACTCATTTTCATGTTTTCCCTCACTTTCTCTTTGATGTATATTCCACATAATATTCTCAGAATTATCTTTCAGTTTATTGTTCCTTGCTTTAATTGTATTTGGTCTCCTATGTAACCTGTCTATTAAACTCTTCATTTCATTTCATTTCTAATTTGCTCTCATAGTCTCTTAGATTCACTCGTTTCTTTATATATTTAAAGATAATCACTTTATGTTTCTTACATGATACTTCCAAAATTTGAAGTCCTTTGAGCTTTAATTCCTTGTTTCTGTTAATTTGTGGGGTTTGTTTTGCTGTTTATAATTTGAGTGTATGCTCCTAGTTTGGTGATCTATGTTTGTGGGAATCATGAGGGTTTAAGCGGAAGAGACATTCCTCCAGAGAAGGTTTGCATTGGTTTCTTCCAGTGACTCTGGAACACTTATGATCACTTTAAATTAATTTCCTATTTTAGGTTTCCTGGACTGCACAGGTAGTCCAAATTTAAAACTCCAAACTCACATAATGGCTGGTCTCCAGTTACAGATTCTCAGGAGAGAATTTCTTTTTTTTTCACTGTAAAGACAAATTAATTTATTGTCTCCCTTTTCAAAAAAGCATATATTTTTATTGCTTACCCTATAGCATTCTTAGTTCTAATCCCCACCTTGCACAGACCTAATGCCTTGTTTCTGTCCTGTACATAGCTGTTAAAATCGATGGCCATGCGTTTCTGGTGCTGGCAAACACCTTTAGGGCTGCCTTAGCATTAGAAGAGGTTTTCAGTTCCATCTTCATTTTTGGTCCCTGGGAATTAAAAACATACTCTTATTTTATTGATGTGAAATTAACATTTATAGTGATAAAAATAAAAAGATAATATTCTTCATTTACCTGCTGCTTAAGTTCTTTCCTTGCTTTATTTTTATTCACTCTTCATGTGTATGATCCATTTTCATTTTTTTCTAATGATTACTCATTTTTAAATGGAGCCAGCTTTTCGCTAAAGAATAGTGTCATGGGGCTTCCCTGGTGGTGCAGTGGTTAAGAATCCACCTGCCAATGCAGGATTACAGGATTACTACAGGCCCCGCTCACCACAACTAGAGAAAGCCCGCATGGAGCAATGAAGACTCAATGCAGCCAAAAATAAATAAATTAATTAATTAAAAAAAAAAAAGAATAGTGTCATGAAGAGTGTTCTTGAGCTGGGAATATGAATGCACCTTCATCCCTGGAAGGTGACTCTGTGAAGGTTGAGATGTTTCTCCAACAGAGAGCAGTTGTTCTGGCACAAAGAAGGTTCTCAATATTATTTGAATAAACGATGAACAACTCTACAACACAGGTTTATAATGGACACTTTCTCATTGTGTCTGTTTCCCTTATCTGGGTACATATTTCTCTTCCTTCAAGATTGGCATTCAAAAATCCAGTGTTCTTCACAGTAAAATCCCTCATATGCCAGATTATTTCCGCTTTGCCCTATCACTTACCTAGGCTAAGAGGCTAGAGCAGATGTAATTCCTGGCCATTCTGAGCTATTTGAGCTAGCTGTCTATAAGGAATAGTCTTACTTCCCCTAGGCTGGCCCACCGTCTGGAGCTCTTATCCCTTTAATTAAAGGATCATTGGCTGAGCCTTTCAGGTCTGTAACGCTGACTTCTAAGGAAATTTGTCTCCTGCCTGATGTCTGAAAAGGTTTGTCTGGGCACTCAGCTCCCTCTCGTTTTCGTTGGTGTAGATTTCTCAGTATTTGGAAGGTTTGCTTTATAATTTGTGGTTTGAGGTTGTGGTTATTTCTCTGTTTTATTAAAAATGGAGAGCTCTTCCCTTCAATTTTTCACTAATTTATTGTTCATAGTTGGGTTTGAGAAAGAGTGTGAGTTTTACCCGTGGTGTCTTCCTCTTCTGGAGTGTAATCTACCCACATGTATCTCCCTCTTTTTGTCATTGTTGCCATCATCTTCTCACATCTAGAAAACTGAACCTTTTTTAATGTTTCAACATCCAGCTCAGACTTTTTCTCCACAACCGTTTCTTATCCCACTATCTCTGGGGGTTATTAACTTTAAGTTGGGAACAACAGAATCATCTGGTGCTTTTCTCCCCATAATTTGTGTATCACCACATAATATTTCAGTGTTTGAGCTCTGAGACCAGTTATACAAAAATAAGTCCATGATTATAGTAATGTCATGGGCAGCCTCATTGCCTAGGTATCTAAGTTAAAATTCCTTTATACTATTGATCTATAAGCAATAGGGTTTCAACAGATTTGAACAGTGTATAATTTCATAAATTTCTTCTGTGACCAATAGAATGTACTGCAAGATGGCAGGTCTGGTTAGGTGAGCCATCTGTATCAACAGAAATAAACAGTTAACTTGGCCATAGGACTCCAACTTATGGCCTTTGTTTTATTAGGACTCTGTTTCTACCTAAGTGAACCAATCAGCCATGGGCTCAATGTCCTATTCTGTAATAATGTGCTCTAATATTCAACCTGTTTATGTTCCCATCTACTTCATTAGGTATAATACTTCTTAATAACAAAATATAATAAATTTCAAGTTCCTTTAAAAAAAGCTATTATTTTTCACCACATCTATGTTTTTCTCTCCCTTACATGTTAGACCAGAGTAAAGGTAAGATAAACAAAATAGAAAAAAAGAATTATTGTCCAATCTCTTTTCTCAAATTGTGTTATTTCCTTTTAGCTCATATCTGATGCCACTCTAATGCTGTCTTTAAGTCAAAATCTAGAAGGTTTTATTTAATTTTAAGTTTAATCAATTTACATTGGAGAAACACAGAGAACCAAATCTTACCAAAATTTTAACATACTTTCCAGTTGTAGAAAGGAATTCATGTAGAATCACCATGACCCAAAGTCTCTGAAATCTTTGATGACGTTATCTATTATTTGAAGTGCGATTTTCTTCCCTTTCCAATAATTATCTGGACCTTCCATCACTTTTGTTTACTGAATGTACAATCAGTTCTGCTCTAATTCTTGCTTTGAAAAATGCAAATTTGTTTCAAAGCAACTGATATAACAGGAAACAATTTTAGGATAACACAGATTTTGTGTTTATGTGTAATTTTGACTGGAAGAAACAGCAGGTGAACACAGAAAACTGTACGTAGCTCAGTGATGAGACGAGCAGGAATACACAAAACACATATGTGCAACATCTCAGTTCTCAAACATCACCAGCTACTTCAGTTCACTGCATGTGTTATGAGCCACACCAATGCATCTGGTGTTATAACTCTTCATCCCATTTGTAACAACCCTCCTTCTACCACATCACAGTAACTCACAACTGCAAGCCCTGCAATGCCTACTTCCACACGCAAACTTCAGCTCTTCGTTAAGGTAAAGTGCCATGTTTAGCATGGTATTTATGTATTTCTTAAATACTGTGTAAAACTGTGCTACCAGTTTTATAAGGTTATTATTCTTTAAAAGCACCCTTGTAATTTTTTTAATTAAACATTTGTCTTTAGATATAATTGTAGATTCACTTGCAGTTGTAAGAAATACCGACATATCCAGTGTATCCTTTACCTAGTTAGTTCCCCCAAAGATAACATCCTGCAAAATGATAGTATAATATCACAATCAAGATATTGTTATTGAGACAGTCAGGTCAGAGAACGATTCCAACCCCACAGGGATCCTTCCTGTTGCCTTTTTATAAATACTACTATTTTCCTCTTGGTCTCCCTCCTCATCTTTAACCCCTGGCTACTACTAATCTGTTCTCCATTTCTATGGATTTGTCACTTTAAGAATGTTATGTAAATGGAATCCACAGTATATCACTTTCTGGGGATTGAAATTTTCCACTCAGCGTAATTCCCTGGCGATTCATGATGTATATATCTGTAGTTCGTTCCTTTTTATTGCTGAGGAGCCTTCCATGGTACAGATGTACCACAGTTTAACTACTGAGGGTGGAAGAGCATCTGGGTTGTTCCCGGTTTTGGGCTGCTACAAATAAAACTGCTATGAACATTCATGTAAACGTTTTTGTGTGAACCTAAGTCTTTATTTCTCTGGCATAAATGCCTAGGAGTGTAAATTTTGAGCTGTATGGAATTTGCATGCTTACTTTATTACGAAATTGTCCAACTGTTTTCCAGAGTGGCTGTACCATTTTACATTCCCACTAGCAAGGTATGAGTGACCCAGTTAATCCACATTCTTGCCAGCATTTAATATTGTCACCATTTTTTTTTTGTTATTGGGGGGGTACGCGGGCCTCTCACTGTTGTGGCCTCTCCCGTTGCGGAGCACAGGCTCCGGACGCGCAGGCTCAGCGGCCATGGCTCACGGGCCCAGCCGCTCCGCGGCATGTGGGATCTTCCCGGACCGGGGCATGAACCCCTGTCCCCTGCATCGGCAGGCGGACTCTCAACTACTGCGCCACCAGGGAAGCCCACCATTTTTTATTTTATCCATTCTGACAGGTTTGGGGATATCTTATCGTGATTTTAATTTGCATTTCTCTAAGGGCTAATGTTGAACGTCTCTTCATGTGTTTATTTACCATCTGTATATCCTCTTCAGTAAAATGTTTCTTCATGTCTTTTCCTTATTTTCTAATTAGATTAGCTTGTTTGCTTTTGTACTGTTAAGATTTTAAAATTCTTTATATATCCTAGATACTAGTCCTTTGTCAGCTATGTGGATGGCAATTTTTTTCCCCAGTCTGTAGCTTGTCTTTCCATGTTCTTAACAGGGTCTTTCACAGATCAGAAGTTTTTCACTTTGATGAGGTTCAGTCAATTTTGCCTTTTGTGGTTCATGCTTTGGTGTCAAAGCTCTATGGTTTCTGTTAAATGATTTTGCATAGCATGTGGTTTTAAGGCATGCACGTGTCACATTATAGCAGAACTAACTGTTCTTGGGAGAAATAGAATTAAGAACTATTAGGGCAGCAAACATCATTTTAAAATAAGCTGTCATTGGTTCAATGAAATTATAAAATCCCTACTAAATTCTGGGGTTCCATCTAAACCAATTTGGAAAAACTGACTTTAAGTCTGATTATACACTGCACTAAGTTCATGGGAGGTGTGGCAATTATCTGCTTAATTTGACAGTATCAATGAAGATGAACTCAGGGGAATAGATCCTCACAACTTTAAACGTGGAGATTCATTCTGTTTACAGCAGTGCCCTATATTTAGCCACTAGTCCCAATCATTAGTAGGAAAATATCTGTCAATGAGTTTAAGTATTAAGTATCCAGCATCCTGTTAAAAGATCTCTTTATCTCACTGATTTTCAATTAAGCAAGACCTCTATTACAACAAAAAGCTGAATGTTTTCCAGCCAGCCCCTCAGGAAAGATACCATTTTGGCTCTGAAAGCCATTATGAAGATTTGACCTTTTTACCTTTTCCTGACCAAGGCTTTCCCAGATGCAAATTTAATGGTTTAAACGCTGAATGCTATCAGCCTCATAAAGCACGAAACCTCCTCTCATCAAAGCAGCCCTCGTAATTTAACTGGCGAGGCTGCCACTGTGCAGTGGACTCCAGCCGTGTGCCTGCCAGAGAAGCCGTCAAATCAGTTCTGCCCTTTCTTCAGCTTTCAAGGGTACTGAGAACTGACCTCAAGTTAGGTCTCTTCCAT
This sequence comes from Physeter macrocephalus, assembly GCF_002837175.3. Taxonomy (NCBI): domain Eukaryota; kingdom Metazoa; phylum Chordata; class Mammalia; order Artiodactyla; family Physeteridae; genus Physeter; species Physeter macrocephalus. The sequence continues at coordinate 83,144,702 of NC_041221.1, read as the reverse complement.
GTCCAGGAAGGGGAGGGAAGAAAATAAATTTTACATAAAACAAAGACTATATTATTTGGTACATATGTTATGGTTTACCCCCATTTCATCCTCTGAACAAGGGACTGTCTGCCTTCAACTTTTCCAGGCTCTTAAAATCCCTCTTTATAGTCTGTGCAGTCAACTTAATGAGGACCATTTGAGGAGCATAAGCGAGATGATGTCATTTGGTCTCTCTCTTTCTCCTTCTCGGTCTCTAACTGCAGGATTTGATCCACCCTGAGCGGGACACAATATGCACACAGTCTCAGAATTATTCAGATGAAAGCTCTGACTTGCTTCAGTGCACCAAACTAATTCCTGCCTCTTCTACCATCCAAGACTATTCTGGACTCACCCAGAATTTACTGAGCCCCAATGTACCAGGCGTTATGCTAGACATTTTTATTTCATATGCATTCATTTTTCCCTCATGACAATCTGCAGTGCTAGCTTACACAGCTCTGAAAGATTAGTATTAGACTCGCCTCATTATATTACACCCAGCGGAGGGCGGGAGCCAGGCTGTGCTGGCTTGTAAGAACCGATTGTTAAATTTTCAAGAATTTTGTGAGCACTTATTCAACACGCCATTATTTAAAAGTTATATAAACTTACAATTAAATATATTCAAAGCAAAGGTAACAAACACTCAAAATTCACCACTTCCTAATTATTTTACTACATTTTATTAATATCTCTGCCCTTGAGGTTATTTATAACTATTGACTCTGTGTGGTGAAAATACTGTATAATGGTGTGGTCCTGAATGTCCCTTCCCAATTCCACCTTCAGTGATGTTACATTGGTGGCTTAAAACTGGCACTGGTGGGAGTATTTACACCACGGAAATCAACAAATGCTACAAATCAGGGGTTTTGTCCTCTCCAGAGGTAGCTGCTGATAATTTACCAGCATACCAGTGACTACACTGTTCCATGGCTCATACGTGGTACTACGAACAGTACCTTATTGACTACAAGTTTTGTGGATAACTGTGAACTGAAAGAAATTAACTACAGGACAAAAAGTCTCTCTGTTGTCTTGAACTCTGGTAGAAATCAGAAACTCGTTTACATTAAATGCATTCTTCTGTTGTTCTAGAAGGAAACATCCTCAACTTAGGGACTTGAGCCACGTGCATCGTATAAATCCACATCTGTCTGAGCACCGTGCATGGGGCCTCAAAGACAGTGCCTGCCTGGGGAAACGAAGAGCCCCATGTGAAATAACATATCCTAAGGACAGAAAAATGTGATTCACCCAAGTATGGACCAAGGGCAATGGTGTGAGCACAGTTGGGATATATACTGCCCTCTAGCTCTTTCCTCCACTTCAGCTTTGTGCCACAGTCCCACACGATGAAGCCTCTGAAAGACAGAGGACACCAGCAGGAGCAAACAGGCAATTTCACTAAGCTCACTATATGATGTTGACAGCATGAGGCAGCCCAGCCTTGTGACCATGGAATAGCGTATGACGAGCTAGGATAGAGAATTTTTCTTCACTTCAGCAGGATGCCTAACCAGGACTGAGGGACCCCAACACAAGATGCAAAGCAGGAGAGGGCACAGAAGCCTGACTAGTCTGTCTGGTCTACGTCTGGAGTTGATTAGGAGTCCCACAGGACATAATGCATCAAGGAGGATCAGATGGAGTTCAGAGAGCTCAACATTACTATGACAGACAGACGGGAGAAAGCAACGGCTACTATGAGGTACCAGAACAGCATCCTTAAGTGTATACCGGAGAAAATGGAAGACCCCACCTACTGGCCAGCAGTATTGTTTACATGATCACATACGGAAATAAGCTCAAGGGATTTCTTGAACTAACTGGGAGGAATTTAAAGAAGCTGAAGTCCCCACACATTCTTTTAGACGGGAGGTGAGTAAGGAAATTCTACCCTGTCACTGTTATTCAAATCTAGTTTACCCCTGGGTTGGAGTGGCTGGACTGGGACTAACCTGTTCTCTCATCATTGGTTCCAACGGCTTATCTATGTTCTAAGACGGGAAGGCTGAAAACCAGAATTAATATAAATTCTAAGTGTGTATTCTGTTACATTCAATGGAGACTGTAGATATTAGAAGTAATGCCTACTATGTATTTAGATCGTTTTCCAGAGAGAAGAATTTGGTATATCCTCTTTTGACGTTTCCATCAAGAGGCAGCTCTCTTAATGAGTTGATAAAACAAACTGCAACAAACCAGGTCCTCTGGTTTTGAGGAACTCTTAGGAACAGATCTGGGTTTTAGTCCCAGCTGAGTGACCCTTTTCAAGTCACAAAACCTCGTGCCCGTCTCTTACCATCAGCGAAGGTAGGGTCCTGACATCCTAGGGTTCCAAGTGAGCCAACCCAAAGGAAACCATGCTCATAAGGAAATGTGTTTGCAATTATTCAAGTGGCCAAATAGTCAATCACCAGACAATCTTCTTTGGGAGAAATCTTCATTGCAATCTTTGAAAAACATCTGGCCTAGAGGACAGTACTAATGACTCTTTCATGGTTTAATGTCCCAGGCCTCCTTTGCCATTTGCCTCGCTGGCATGCTGCAGGAAAGAGCACTGCTACAGAAACCTCCCACGTGATTCTCCAAGGTATTTCCACAGAGGCAACCCGTGCCTTTCAGACCCCACAATTATGTTGTATAGGAGATACACGTCTAACTCACAGCTCAGGTCTGAGTTCTTTAAGTGCACTCTCCACACTTCACGATTTAGAATAAGTCAGGCATAGACTGAGTACTTTTCACATCTTTTCAAGATCCTGTGTCCACTAAGCCTACTAAAAAATAAGTAAATCGTTCCTAGGCAGGCTGCATTGTTTACTATTTTTAACATAAAAGAGAACTTAACATGGAAATAATTTTCAGATTAGTTAACATGCAACTGCTGAACCAGGATAAGAAAAGCTCCCGGGAAGCTATTGCCAGTAATGATGGCACTTTTCACACATTACTACAAAGTGGAACAAATAAGGGGACTGGTGCTTTTCAAACAGAGAAAAGCAGCTTGGAACAGAAGCAAAAATTGAATGTAAGTAGCTGAGTGGTTCTCGCTCTCCGACCAGGATATTGGCGGTGGTTCATGGGTTGAGCAGCAGCTAGTCTCACCAAAAGGAATCCTGTCATTGTATATAGAGATTCTTCACTCATAACTAAGTGGCAGAAAGAGACTGTCACAGAGTGAGTGAGAAAAGAGCATTTTTATCTCAAGAAAAGCAACATTCTGTAGGCCTCATTTTGGTTTACGACTGGCTACATACCTGACTCAGCTATACCAAAAGACATGCTGCTTCGGGCATAGTTGGCTTAATACTGTGTTGCCCACAGCCTTTCTATTTAACCCAGATGACATTTGCATTCACTGATCATGTGCTGAGAGGAAGTCAAGGAGTATGGCCCCTGATGGGAACACTGTTCGTTGGGTCTCAGAGTCCTGACTGTGAATCATCAATATTCATGCTAAGTAACAGACAGGATACACACTGGTCCAGGCGTCCAGGAGTCTAAGTTCTAGATGTGTGCTTACTACTGTTAGGTTGTATCTCCCTCATCAAGCTGCCTAACAACTCAGCATTGGATTAGATAATAATCATGATCCCTTCTAGTTCCATATTTTAGGATTCTTATAAGGAACCATGAATACCTTTTGTAGACGAGTCATTGTTTGTTAAGTCTCTCACTGGATGAGCATCAATGCTTGGATACTTTGGAATGCAGATGTTCAGAGGGCAACTAAAATTAGGGTGATTCCTCCAGACCCTATATTAGGAATCTCTGACTTGTCAAAATAAATGACTGATGGACAATGAATCTGGGAGCCAATTTGTTGGAGAGAAGGAAGAATACTGCTCCAGAGCCCTCTAGGGGAACAACCCTAATTCCTTAATCTCAGAGGTATAGTCTTAACTTATAAAGATACCCAGAATGTGAAACACAGAATATTTAAAAACAGAAATGAAGAATGGGAATTTATGTCAGGCCAACCTGCAACGCTCTATAAATGACTTAGGCATGCGCTGCCCAATAGCGTGGGCGTGAGACATGTGACTGTTGATTGAGCATTTGAGATGAGATTGGGACAAGCTGAGATGAGCTCTAAGTGTAAAACACACACTGATGTTTAAAGACTTAGAATGAAAAAAAATCAATGTAAAATATCTCAATCATTTTTATATTGATTACATGTTGAAATGATTACATTTAAATGAAATATGTTCTTTTCACTTCTTTCTTTTTACTTTTTAAAATACGCCTCCTAGAAAATGTAAGGTCGCATATATGGTTCACATTGTATTTCTAGCGGCCATTCATGGTGCAGACAGTTTGCTGACCTTACATGGACCCTGAAAGAACCCCAAACTGAGATTGTAGGGTGGAGCTGAAAGTAGAAGAAAGGGAGAAGGCAGATTGGGAGGGAAAAAAATTTAGCCTTGTTCCTGGAACTATATGGGTTTATGCTAAAACGTCTACTTGTGTTTGCATCTGTTTGTTTCTTTGACTGCGCTGTACGTCAAGCAAATATCACATTTGTTGGTAGCCAAACATCTCTCTCTCTCTCATTAGGTTTACTTTGTTTCTAATTAAAGATGAGGCTATAGGTGGGTGCGGTGCAGGTCGTTTGGGGCCTGGTGGGCCCTGTAAGGATTTTGTTCTTCATTCAGTAGGCAATGGGAGGTCCACGGATATGTTTCCTCAGGAAGGGTATGTGATCAGACTTAGATTTCATTGTGACAGAGCAGAGAATGGACTGGAAAGGGCAGGCAACCAAAGGCAGCCAATCCAGCTTAGAAGCAGTTCAGCGTGGCAAAGTGGGGGGATGAAAGGGCCTGGGCTCAAGGAATATTTTAGATGAATCAGTATTTGGAAATGAATGGATGTTAGGGGATGATGACAAAGTGAGGAGTCAGGGATGACTCCTAAGTTCCTTACAATAAATCCGTCTTTGCAGAGACAGCACTTAAGGAAGCCAGGCGTAATCATGCACTCTGCCAATTTTAGCCTCAGAATCAAGTGCTGCAGCCTCTCCACCACATCCCCGCCCTTGCACCAAGATCCCTTACAGAGAGGGCCATCAACACCCCTGGAATCTGTTACTTCTGCCTCAGTCCTTTATTAAAACATGAGAGTATATGTAAAATCATATGTGCATGCTAAGCCTTCCTTACCTCAGACTAGTCATGGGCTTTACGGAATTCTCTGAACATAAGTGATGCCATGTAAGGGGAAAGAAACCCAAGATATGGCGTCAGTGAAGACCAGTAAATATAAAAGGCAGAGAAGTTTAATGGAGAGGGTTGCTCAAAGAGTCTTTAGCAAACTGTACCTGATGTCTTTCCCCAATTCTCTTGGGGAAAACTGAAGAGTGACAAGTCGTTTTAGAAGGGACACAGTAAAATCCTAATAGTAAGATATTACATCAATAAGAGACATGCATTACCAACATGTATGTATGTTTGTTTTATTAATTTCTTGCCAAATAAGGGGAGTATATCAAACTTGGAAAATATTTAAATGCAATATCTAAATCAAACATGAACACTTGGTGACTTGCTCTCCTTTGGAAATTTTTTAGTTTATTTATCTAAGGTTTGAATGTAAGGTTTCATCAGTCTCTAAGTTGCGACTCGTTAAAGGCTTTTACCTTTAGGATCCGTGCTCCATAAAACCCTCCAAACCACTCTCTTCCAGAGACATAATATTGTACAGAGCAGCCTTGTGTTGATTTTTTTCCAACCATTATACACTCTGGGCCAAGAACCACACACTAGGAAAAGCAAACCTCCCCAGTGCATCACCAGACTCTTATTTTTTTTTTAATGTTCCACATTATATGAAAGAGAAAAATGCCTTCGTTGTGACTAAATGCATATATGAACAAAATATGAAACCTTCAGAATGAAGAGACATCAAGCGAATTTAGAAGGACTAGGAGAAGCCTTAAAGAAGAGATTGCGGCCAGCCAGCTCTCCTCCTCTACCTAGGTTTTCCTTTCCCTTCCCCATTCCCCTGAAGAAGAGCAATAACAATGGCCTTTTCTGGCTTGAGACTTGAAATTGGACCTGTTTTGTCTGCAATGGAGAGAACTGTGAAAATGTGGACCCACCTGTTGGAGAGAGAGCTCTCTTTAAAATGTGAAGGGCTGACTGCTGAACTAGTTCACGGTTCATCAAGATGATGAGGGAGACCCCAATCAAAATCAATGGCTAGGTCTCCAAGAGTTGAAAAGGCAGGCAGTGCTTGACTACTGGGTATCCATAGTTCTTCCCCCTGTCAACAATCAGTCTGTACATCTGGGAAAAAACTGGGACCAAACTATCTGTGGTATGTGTCTACAGTGTTCAAACCACCCAAGGCACTTTTCACCACCCAGCATATTTTGTCACCCAATAAAATCAGGCACTCAGAAGTTATGTATTTGCTTTGCCACCTCTCAGTTTACCTACTCCTGTTTTGAGATAACCCACTAAAATACGTGGGATAATGACAGCACGTTTAGAGAGCAGTTTCCTCTGCTGTCTCTGGGTGGACTCTTTCCCAGGAGCACTTGTGCTTCAGTACCTCTGTGTGTTTCTTTCCTCCATTACAATCCAGCTGCAGCTCTGCAAAGCACCTCTGCAAACACTGGCACTGGGGTTTGACTCTCCCCATTTCTGTCTGGGAGCAGGGATGGAGGACAAGACAGCAGTTTACCGATGGAGGAGAACAGTTTGTTTGCTGGGGCCCACTGGATTGCCAGGCTGGCACACTGCCTCTCTGGGCTCACTGCAAATGGCATTGCTGAAGTGCCCCGTCACAGGGTCAGGAATCTCTGCTCAGAGAAAGCCGTAGGTGGAGAACCAAGACTAGCCTAGAGCCCTGTCTCCCATCAAACAAGACACACAGAAATAGGGACTTAACAAAACCTTCCCAATCCCTCCTTATCTGTGCTGCCTCATCTGCAAAGATAACTCTGTTCCTATTTTCAAAAAGTTAAAAGAGTGAGAAAGGATAAAAAACAGCATAAAGATTATATTCATAAGGGAACCAGGTCTCTGCTCAGCCCTACCATTAGGGCCCTGAGCATCCATCTCAGGCTCAGGGCAGCACCACTCGTCACCTGCTTGTCCAGTGCCCCTGAGTTTCCCATGGGTGTTCACGTAGCCCATGCATGCTGCAGGGTCAGAATTCCTATTTACAGATTGGATCACTGGCACAAGCCAGAGGAAGGTGCTCTGCACCTAACTTTTCTTTGCTGGAGACTCTGGCAAATCTCATTCAATTTCTCATCTCTCAGGTTCTTGCCTAGCTGAGTGGACAGGTGATCAGGCCTCAGTTCATAGTCAGCGATAGCTTAAAATATTAGCCTTCTTTGGAGATACTTGTACTGGAAAACCTGCATTCATTATCTTTCTCAAAGAAAGTGACCCCTGGTGGGGAGATGGGGGTGGTGGTGGAATATGGCGGAAGGTGGATGGGGGAGGGGGTGGGGCACCAGCGTAGGCTGGTTCTTTTAGGTATATCTAGAGTGTCCTAAAACGAGCAGAATCAAGAGGTATCTAAGTTGGTTTGAAGCAATAGCTAGGATGGGGAAATGGCTTCCAGAATTTGCTTATTCCTCCATTTACCACCTTCAGGACGTTAACCTTTTTCCTTCGCAGAATGACCTCTCTGCCTTGCAGCTTGTGTCACCCAGCCATTCCACTCATCTTGCTGCTGTTATGTCGTCTACACACCTCCCAAGCCCACACACTCCTGAGACCCATTCCGGGAATCCATTGTCCACTTCTCCACCCCAAGTCCTGCCATCGCTGGACAGCGTCCACCGTCTTGTGGGTGACACGTCCATCACCCACCCGCAGAGTTTCTCACTTCCTGAAACCATCAATCTTCACCTGCACTCCACCCCAGCCACCCACCCTTATGAACCCCTCCCGGGTCCCATCATCACCTAGGGTTGCTCCATCTAGTGGTCCCTGAATACAGTCCTGGGCCCCAGCAATCTCACCCACTCCATTCCAATGCAATTGCTCGTCAATCTCAGATCTTCAAAGCCTCCTCCTCTCTTTTTTCATTGACCGTAACCCTCCCCATGTCTGTTTTCTTCTCTCCTCTCAAAGGCCCTATTGCACTGCTTCAGCCAGAACCCTCAGGATCCCTTCTGCCTCTCTGCCTTCCACTTTGGCTCAATCTCATGAGTGACCTTTTAGTTTCCACTCACAGCATGCTAAGTATTGTTGTGTAAACACACACATGTACTCACAAACACACACACGTATAGATGGAGTCCATGAGAAATGTATCACCTAAATTTATTTGAAAGTCCAGAAACCTGCAGTCCTTTTACATGGTCCTGGCCAGCTTCCTCTGCCATGTCTTGAACCACACTTTCCAAGCCCCTGATTGTCATCTCTCTGACACCTGTGTTCTTTGTGCCATCTCTTTTCACATTTTTCAAAACCAGCACTTTGTTTTCTCTCCTGTAATTTCATTCTTTCCATCTCTGTTTTCTTCCCCCCGCAGCTCATAGTATCTATAATTTTTAAAATTCTCTCCCTACTTTGTGTCTACTTCTGGTTATTTCCTCATCTCTCTCCAGCCCTTTACAGCCAAGCTCCTCAGAAGAATAATCTGATAGACCAACTTACTCACCTCCCAGTCACTCTTCAGACCACTGACACCTGGTTTGTCCAGATGAAAATATCACTGAGAAAGCTCTGGAAAACGTAAATGAAACTTCCAAACTAAAGAACTCTTTTCCTTTGTCATCTTGCAGCATTTAATAATGTCATCTTTTTCCTTCTTAAACTCTCTTGTTCACTAACGTCTCTGGCCTCCTCCTTCAAGTATTCTTCACCAGGTCCTAGTCTGCTGTCCAACTCTTAAATAATTGTGTTCTTAAGATATCCAATTATATCACTTCTCAGTGGTGTGACCTTGGAAGAGTTTCAGAAATCATTCTAAGCCTCTATTTTTTCTGCTATAAAGTGGGAATAATAATGGTACCTCCTTCCAAGGGCTATTGTGAAGATTAAGTGAATTAGCATAAGCAATGTTCTTACAATAGTTTCTGGCACATAGCAAGCACTCAATAAACATTAGCTGTGGTTGTTGCTGTTATGAAGGCCCTCTCCCCACTCCATAGCTCATGGAGGGAGGTCTCACTTCCATTGTTCCTACAAATATGTATTTGATGATTCCTCTCAAACTCAGTATGTCAAGCATTAAGCTTTTCATTTCCTCCTAAAAACTTACTCCTCTACTAGCGGGAATCTCAATGAATGACCCCATTGTCCTCGATTCATTCTTTCACAACGTATTTATTATGCATCTATCCTTACCAGGCACAATTCTCTTTGCTGAGAATACAGAGACAAAGGCAAAGTCCCTCCCTCATGGGCAATAAACAAGATACAAATGTTACCCCAGGGAGTGATGAGGTCTGTGAAGAAAATACAGCAAGATAAGGGACAGAAGGTGACTGGACCGAGGTAGAGGATACCGTCTTAGAAAGGGTGGTCAAGGAAAGGGTGTCCTCCTGGAAGAGATGGCATTCGATCAGAGAGACTCTGGAGCCAAGACATCAATAGGAAGGTAAATTCTGATGTTTTCATCTTCATGTTTCTATGTCGGTTCTCCTTGCTTTCCCTCTTGCTATCCTTTTATGACCCCTTCTCTCTTATAGCAGTTATTATCAGATTTTTCTATCTCTTTGTTCTAGTCTTGCAGTCTTAGCCCTCTATATGTTTTGTAGCCCCGCGGTCTTTTAAAAATTCACATATGGATCGTTGCAGATCCAGGTGAAAAGTGGTCAGCTGCTTCCACTCCCCCCTGAGGGAGGTACACAAGGACCTCCAGGAACCTGCCTCTGTTTTACTTTTCCAGCCTTGTGCCAGCACCTCCACTCATGCTCTGGGTCCTCTCAACTATGTGCCAGCCCCCCCAAACACCCATGGTTGTAGTTCACCTCCTTTTCTTCATTCATGAGGCCCCTTCTAGCTACCATGCCCTTTCTACCTAGTAATCATTTAGATTAGCCACTAATTTTCTAATTTCAGCAAAAGCTGAGGTTCATAGGGCTTGTTCTACCTTGTACACTCGAGCAGATCTGCCCTCTCCTTCTTACGTGCCCCCACCGTTTACTTGTCTTGTTTCCCTCTCCTGAACTCTGAGATCCTCAGGGGCAAGAACTGTGCCTGAGCCCCAGAATCCACTGCAGTGCCTTGAACATAGTTCATATGTAGCAGAGCAGGCCTTCACACCCACGTGGAACTTTGAAGTTCACTTTGTTCCCATTCATCTCTGGAATAAGAGATTACCCCAAAACAAAAGCAAGGTGAATAATTTCACGATGAGGCTTTGATTTAGGACCCCTGCACATTCTTCCTCCTGCAGCTGGTCTCACCTTCTGCCAAGCATGACTGGCACCCCGTTCCTGCCACATGTGAATCCACCCGCCACATTTCACTCAGTGCCACACCTTTCTCTTGCTCCTTTGCAAGGGTCTACTGTTGTATTGGTGCCGGTCTTACTCTCTTAGTGGCTGTGCTGCCTCATCCAGGATAAGCTAAAGAAAGATCTGAGATATGGACTTAATCCATATGTATCTTCTTGAGTACTTGCTTCTGTGAAGGGCACTGTGTGCAGAGAAACAAGCATTACACAAAGAATCCAGGTCTGATCTTAAGGCATGTGCAGTTCGTGGGGAAAACAGACTCACATGTAAGTAGGGTAGAAGGCAGAATGTCAGCAGTGCTGCAGCAAGACTAAAAAGTCTCAAGGGTATTTCAAGTACTGTCCCTCCTCACAGGGCTCCTGATGCTGGGTCACCATCCCCCATACAACCGCCTTGTGGATTGAGTACAAGAACTTCCTAGAGACCCCAGACACCATTGCCCTTGCTACCACCACAGCTTGGAGAAGACATGAGCATCTGTAAAGCGCTGCTCTTCCACTGTGAATAGCCTGGTGTTTCCCTCTCCCATCCCACAGCCCCAGCTCTAAACAGAGTGAAGAGGAAGGTCTGTGTCTGTGCTCCACCAATGCTGCACCCAGCTTTTAATCCACAGACTAGGACTAAAAACAGGGCACTTTATTCCGATATTCTGAGAGGCTTGGAATTTGACTTGTCTTCATTGCTGTTTCCTGTCCCAAGGGCTCTGGCACTGATTGTAGGGCCTGGGGAAAAAAAAAAATCTGAGCATCTCTGCCATGTGATAGATGCGATTGTCCCTCATCTCTGGGGTCCTCAAAGTGTCTCATCCAGGGATGAATCCCATCTGTTCAGTTGGTAAATGGAGGGAGAGCCTTTTCTTCCCAGTAACTGAGGGTCTGGAACTTTGTTATTCAATTCATGGCCTTGGGTTCATAATTCCAATGGATCTCCACCCACTAGCCTCTGTCCAGTCCATACAAGTCTGAATGTGCCACTCCTTGCTCCAAATTACTTCAAAGGCTAAGGAAACACAGTGGAGAAAGAATGTTTATCTAAGTGAATCTGAAAGTACTGAAATGCAGCTATTGGGAAGTTACGTGCAGAAATTTCAGTTTCTCCTTAACTTCAGATGAAGAAAGACAGATTAAGTCACAGATTTCTGGTGGAATAAAGCAGGTTCACTCTACTAAATAATTTAAAGCCTACAGTTGAGGTAGAAATCTGCAAGATTTTGAAGAAATCCAATCTTCTAGTACACCTGAGTTTGCACAATGAAACCATGATTGTTTCCTTAGGTGATATATATATTAGCATGTTTCAAAGTGTGGTCCATGGAAAATTCCCCTGGCATCTGCAGTCAGATAACTTCGGGAAATGTTGGGTTAAAGTTAAATAGGTTTCTTTACAGCAGAACTAACCAGAGACTTTCATAAGCTAAGGTACCTTATGAATTTTTAAGATGGGATAATAGTGGCATAGTGCAATCATCATTTCCCAAATGTACTGGACCATAGAACCCTTTTTGCAAGGTGCATCTTATAGTATTGGTGTTACATAGGACAAACTTTGGGAAATGTTTATCTAAATGCATATCAAGCATCTACTTTATTAGTGTAGACCAGCCTTTAAGAAAAATCCATATCTTCCTCCTATTAAACTCATTACTTTTATCAATATTTTTGCTGACAATGTAAAACATAGTTAATTTGATTTCTTCCTGAAGAATGTAAATCCCTACCCAGGAGTGCTGATAAAAGCAGCATTCCCATATCTGTCTCTTATCAAATGTGACCTTTCAAAGTGCTAACGCTTTTCTAATCCAGCTCTCTCTGGAAGTATCACATCATTAGAGTTAACAGTGCTGTCTATTCTTTTTATTTTTTAGTTGAAGTATAGTTGATGTACAATGTTGCATTAGTTTCAGGTGTACAACAAAGTGATTCACTTTTATATATATATAAATATATATATATAGTTTTTTAGATACTTTTATAGGTTATTACAAAATATTGAATATAGTTCACTGTGTTATACAGTAGGTCCTTGTTGGTTATCTATTTTATATATAGTAGTGTGTGTATGTTAATCCCAAACTCCTAATTTATCCCTCCCCCGAAACTTTCCCCTTTGGTAACCATAAGTTTTTTTTTTCTATGTCTGTGGGTCTATTTCTGTTTTGTACATAAGTTCATTTGTATCATTTTTTTTAGATTCCACATATAAGTGATATCACATGACACTTGTCTTTCTCTGTCTGGCTTACTTCACTTTGTATGATAATCTCTAGGTCCATCCATGTCTGTTCTTAACAGCCTGAGACAAAATTTTTGAAAAATTTTAGTCAAATACTCAGAATTTAAATAGATACCGATAACAGCTTACATCTACTGGGCACTTGTTTATTACCTCATAAAATCATTACAGCAACCCTATAAAACAGGCAGTATTATTGTTCCCATTTAATAGGTAAGCAAACAGAGAGGTTAAGTAAAATGCTCAAGGCCACACAAGTAGGAAGTAGATGATCTGGGATTGGAATCTGGTTCTAGAAACCATGCCCTCGCCCACCACGCTGTACTGTCATGTGAAGGGAAAGCTAACGAGGTTTGTGGGAACACATCTAAACCCAAAGAACTGGTGGCACAGGATCAGTCACTCAAAACTCTGCCACACAAGTGTTGCTGGCTGTTGATGGACAGTCCCTAATATTCTGGCACCAAGAGTTTGCTCATCCTCCAGGATAGACCTGAGCAAAACAGGGTGACCTGTAGGTTACTAAGATAATACTGGAGGAGGCCTAATTCAACCACATGTTCTCATCCCATACCCTGAACTGCCGAGTCCCATGTTTAGAGTTTGGCAGGATTCAGAGTACACTGAGCCAAACTTTCTTCTCTTTAATTGCTAACCCCATGTTTATTTGAAAGCAGAGTTAATCCATGTATTTCTGATTACCCATCAGAACTCATCAAAATGAGGTCCTGAAAAAAAAGCCTGTTTGATGTTCAAAAAATAATCTGAAGCCATTGCTCTTGTGAACAGGAAACTGGACTTTGCGAAAAGTAAACTGTCCCAAATTCTGAAAGACCAGTTTGGTCTGATCCTTTATAAGATATTTGAACCTCTTCACTGTAGACTTGGCCCAAATTTCATCCCTCTGTCTTTTCTAAATCCACAGCCCATGCTTTTATTTAGTGTGTGATGGTGATTTCTGTCATCTGGGATGAGAACACTGCTAAAAATTATGCTGTGTAACTAGCAGCAATAAAAACATATTATTTCCTTCATATGCCAAGCCATGGTTTCCACTTTCATGATGGATATTTTTTCTTTTAGCCCCTTTTACTTCTCTTGCTTAATATTATTTTTTCACCATGGTTAAAAATCTACCAACTAGTTAATTGACAAATATTAATATTGATATAACAGAGTACTGAACTTGTAGAATATTTTAAAATGTGAAGAAAAATCCATTAACTTCAATTTAGGTTTCAAGTCATATATATGTAATGGGTACGTATATATATTTATTTCTGGACCTCGGTGTTTCTTTTTTTCATATAAAAAATTAACTACATGATCTCAACCTTGAGATCCAACTCCAGAATTCTCCGATTCAGTCAAAAATCTTATAAAGTACTACTTTAAAGTAATGAGATACAAGCCGCACCTGAAACTTGTTCTCATAACTTCTCACAAATGTTCTATGGATAAAATGTACTGAATGGATTCAGCATATTTATATGATAGGTTTGGGAATAAGAAGTTTTGTGTAAGCCCTTGCAATGCTTACAACATCCATAAATATCATGTAAATGTATTTTTATCCTTCCTTCATTAAGAAATTTACATCAAACACTCTGAGTAAAGTATTGCATTTGTTCCCTTAGCGAGTATAACCTGTTTGATGGTTTAATTTAATTTGAGAAACATGAGAATACACAGAAAATAATGCAGGTGTATTCATTTTCTTCCTTCATAGAATAAATGTTTCTTTTAGCTCAGTCATCTGCTCCATGGCACGGTCAAGGACTTAATTCTCTCTCACATCTGGATATCTTTATCCTGATGAAAACTGCAATTAACTTTGCAACCCAAACTCCCACTTTCATGGAGACCCAACATTTCTAGCTGCTTCCTGGCGCTGCCCATCGTTTTGCAGTCTCCAGCGATTGGGGGTCCGGGGCGGGGGGCGAGCTCAGAGCAGGAAGAAAGGAACCCACAGAGTGGATGTCCTTAATCGGCCACGCCCTATGCCCTGGTGTCCCGCGTGTCCCCCACAGGCATGTCCCCCACAGGCATGAGAATGTGGGGTGGTGAGGACCGCAGTATTACGCAGCACTTTGCTTCTCCCGGCCTCCTCACTCACCAGGGGAACGCGGATCCCAGGTCCTACTGAAACACTTAGGGGTACGTAAGGTGAAAAGTCCGGGGGCTGAGTACGACCCCATAGTGCCCAGATCAAGGCACCTGAGGAACGGGAACAGAAAGGGCAAAGCAGTGCCAGCCTAAATGTCTGCAATCAAAACAAAATCTCCTCCAGGTCAAGACCCCAGACAGCTCTGGGACTTTGTTCTCCAGGGCGGCACTCTTTTGTCTTGCTGGGGGAGCGATGGTCCATGATGACTGTAGAGCAGGGCTCTGACTCAGACAAACACTGAGGCTTGTTTAACTCTCCCTGGATTTGTTTTTGTTTGTTTCTTTTTGTCAGAGAATAGGCAGAAAACTACCTGACGAGGTCATTAGTTTTCTTTCTTTTTCTTTTTAACAGAACATATTTTTTTTCAGGTTTGAAAGTAACATGCTCCTTACAGAAAAGCCTGTACATCCAGAAAAATGTAAAGAACAAAGTAAAAAATAATTCAGAATCCCACCACCACCCAGAGATAAACACGGTAATATTTTGTAATATTCTCCTCCACCTTTCTTCCCCTTGCATTTATTTCACCAAATTGGGATTATGCTCTGTATAGAGTCTGGGGTCCTGCTCTTTTACTGACTGTAAAAAATTTGAAATTTGAGCATTTCTCCCAGATCATAAAATGGTCTTCAAAACATGATTTGGGATGGCTGCATAGTCATTTTCTTTAAATGGACCAATGTTGAAATGTTTTTGGCTGGAGAAGATCATAGGCCTTTTCGAATAAGCACAAAGAGTTCCCAGGTTTTGTTCTATGTATTACGTGTTCCGTTTTCCGTTAGGATTTTTTATGGGGTGGGGTGGTGTGGAAGGACTGATTCAGCTCTTTGTGGAGGAGCGCAAGCAGCTGACGTGCAGCCTTTTGGAGATCTGAGCTCACCAAGTGTGGAATCCATACTCAAGTCCTTATCTCTGAAGGTAAGAAACAGTTAAGTGCCATACCCTGCCACTTCTCCTTCCCTAACACATTTCTGAAAATCTGCTTTCTTTTTTTTTTTTGTGGTATGCGGGCCTCCCTCTGCTGTGGCCTCTCCCGTTGCGGAGCACAGGCTCCGGACGCGCAGGCCCAGCGGCCATGGCTCACGGGCCCAGCCGCTCCGTGGCATGTGGGATCCTCCCAGACCGGGGCGCGAACCCGGTTCCCCTGCATCGGCAGGCGGACGCGCAACCACTGCGCCACCAGGGAAGCCCCTGAAAATCTGCTTTCTTTTCATGGTGTTAGGGAATGATGGGATGTAATTACAAAATTAAGCAATAAATAAAATAAAAAGGCAAGCAGAGAATTCACAAGAGATGAATGTACACCGCAATGGTAGAGGGAAAACTTTGATTAAACTGCGGAACAAATATGCATGACGTAAAGATTAAACAGAGAGTTTCTGTACTGGAAATGTGAAGGTGACAAGAAGAAGAACATAGAACATCTTAAAGGAGGTGAAGAAAAGAGGAAGACAATGAGAATCACACTGGTCGAATTAAACTCAATGTATGCATACATAGCTGGTAAAACTACATATTAAAAAAAAATTAAACAACACAGCACTGAGGATAGAGGTTACCTTTTGGGAGGGTGGGAGTGCGTAATGAGGGAGCATCCACAAAGGGCTTTTGAGTGTTGGCAATGTTTGATTTCTTGACCAGGGTGGTTTCATTGTATGGTAATTAATCTGTCAAGGAGCTTATGTGTATGTGCTTTTCTGTATGATAAATTCACAAGTAAGACAAAAAATAAAATCAATTGCTAGAGGTACTTGGAAGAGTGGGGGATTTTGTGTTTGTACTGAAGGAGAGTAATTGATCAACAAGGGAATATACAGAAGAGAAACAGCCTTTTGTTGAAAGGAAATGGAACAAATGGAAAAAGAATTCACATACGGGAACTGGGGTTGGGAAGGACAAAAAGATGCTCCTAGTTTGCAAACAGGTACTTACAGTAACAGTTGTACAAAATTCTTAAGGGTGAGTAAATTAAACTCATGGCAAAGGTCTTTAGGAAAATACAAAATGTACAGCATGGTGACTATAACGGTGTTGCACTGTATATTTGAAATTTGCTAAGAGAGTAGATCTTAAGTGTTCTCACCCCACACACATACAAAACATAACAATGTGATGTGATGGACGTGTTAATTAACCTGATTGTGGTAACTATCTCTCAATATATACATAAATCACCAAGTTGTACACTTTAAATACATACAATTTTATTTGTTATTTATATCTCAGTAAAGCTGGGAAAAGAAAGAAAGATATAGGAAAGGGGCAAGACAATGAAGTAAGGACTGCTGATTATATGTGTGCGTGTGTGTGTATACATAATATAGATGAATGAATATATTTAAAACTGGAGGCTATTACCATTGCTCAATCAAATGATTAATAGCAGAAGACTGGGAGGCAGACAACCTGGGTTGCGCTAATTTGCCGTGCAATATTTTGCATAAAATAAAAAGGCAGTATAGTATTGATATAAGATTTAAGCTTTTGCCTTTGCAGCCAGATTACTTAGATCAAATTTCACTTTTGCTCTTTTGAGTTGTGTGACTCTGGGCAGGATTCTAAACCTGTCTGTGCCTCAGTTTTCTTGCTGTAAAGTGGGGACTATAGGATGACGATCCTTTGGGGACCTCACAGGATCGTTGTGAGGATTACATGAAATTGTCCATGTTATTTGCTTATCACAATGCCCATAAATGTTAGCTGTTCCTGCTATCCTTGTAACAAGTAACTTGTATGCGTCTTAGGTCTAAAGTAAAGGTAAAGATCTAAACAATGACTAGGGCCCCTTCCTATTAAAAAATAACAGGGTTCCATTCCAATGGCTGTGACTTTGATGTGTTAAACTATCTTAGGCTGTCACAGAGCCAAGAGTAATCAGTGAAATTGTGCCCAAGTGCAAGAAGTCGAAGAAATATGAGGTGAAAATCACTCCAATTAATCACTCGGAGTCCATGATGACATATCCATCAAGAAGAACCAGAGATAGTGAAAGTCAGCCTCCTTCCCCTGCTGACACCTCCAACAACCTGACTGAACTAATCTTTCCCCAAATCCCTGAGATAACGCAATGCTTGATGTTCCCTTCCCTCAAAGGGTCTGCCCAATAATTCTTTACAAATGTGTTATTCAAGGGAAAGAAAGCATGCATATTTTTAATTTGTTTTAGTTTAATGAAAAGTGCTGTTTTGAATACTGACTTTGCTTATACCTGCTGACAGCTGACTTTAACCCCATGGTATTGAGATGTCCCAAACCCTTTCTGCCATTGACTGCCATAATATCTCGTAGTCATGGCCATGAAACTTGTTGAGGATGAGTCAAAGACTAAACTGGAGATGTTTTTCTGTTCCCTACTCTCTGAAAATATTGTTCAATATTTTTGTGACTGTTAATATATCCTGTATCTTAAATCATCCAAAGCTAGACTACATTCAAACAGCCTTCCATCTATCTTTTAGGGTCATACGGGAAGGAAAGTGTTCACATCTTTACCCATGGTCACTCTGAAGTCACCTACTCCTAACCCATCCTCTCCAGCCCACAACACTCAGAGAGCCTCCTACCGTACCCTGATGTCTGCAGTTCCTTTCTGTCAAAAGCATCAACTGATTTTGGTTTGTGTCCCATAGACCACATGTAATGCAGAGCTAGTTTTTAAAATTTATCATGTATTATCTGATTTTTTTGAAGGTCAAAAAAGTGAACATGTCAAATTTTGCGATCACTGTTTATATTCATTTTGTCATCTTCATAGCAAATGAGAAAAAAAGTAAAATAATAAAGCTATTGCATGAAATGTGATAAAGTACATTTTCATGAGTATTTAGGTTTCATATTTTTCCAGAATATATTGTACAGTTTTCTTCAATGAGACAAACTAAGAATTTTTTAAAGGGTATCACACTTTTTCAAATGAAGATCATTTCTGCTAAATTACTATTCTTTCAGATAATTTTAAATTGAGTCTTGATCATTATCCAAAACCTAAAACACTGTAATTTCATAAATGGAAATGCTCATGAAATACAGTATTTTCTATGAAAACAATTGCTTCAATGAAAA
The DNA here is from genome assembly GCF_002837175.3 of Physeter macrocephalus. NCBI lineage: Eukaryota > Metazoa > Chordata > Mammalia > Artiodactyla > Physeteridae > Physeter > Physeter macrocephalus. The sequence continues at coordinate 83,125,782 of NC_041221.1, read as the reverse complement.
TATTTGTAAAGGCTAATCCAGGGAGGCAGAACTGATATTTTGTAGATGTTGGATGGAGATCTTGAAGGTTGTTGGGCAGAAGGTTGATAAATCTCTATAAAGATTCAAAAGATTTATACTGAAACCTAACAAGGTGAAATGAGATAATCCTTACAAACGGCAAGTGGCAGGAAAGGACAATGAGAGCCCTGAAATAAAATCCCCATGAGAGATGGAAATAAAGGCTGACTGTTCATGCATTGTGAGGGTGAGGAGGACCAAAGTGGAATGGATACCCCACATTTATAAACTACTAGCCCCTAGAACATGTTCCAACACCCAAGGCAGCCAGCGAGAATATCGTTGTGTTATCAAATGAAAAGAGCTACTCCATTGCCCGAGGCCAGTATCACATTCTTGAACCACTGTCGCAAGAGGAGGAATTTACAACAGCCTCAGTGGCAACCACTGGACCAGAAAGCTCAGGCCCCGGGTCAGCACTTCCAGCCTAACAGGAGGCAGTGTTAAAAGTGGTCTTGGGCTTCCCTGGTGGCGCAGTGGTTGAGAATCTGCCTGCTAATGCAGGGGACACGGGTTCGAGCCCTGGTCTGGGAGGATCCCACATGCCGCAGAGCAACTAGGCCCGTGAGCCACAACTACTGAGCCTGCAGGTCTGGAGCCCGTGCTCCGCAACAAGAGAGGCCATGACAGTGAGAGACTCGCGCACCGTGATGAAGAGTGGCCCCCGCTTGCCACAACTAGAGAAAGCCCTTGCACAGAAACGAAGACCCAACACAGCAAAAATAAATAAATAAATAAACTCCTACCCCCAACATCTTCTTTAAAAAAAAAAAAAAAAAAAAGAAAGAAATGTTTACTGAGCTACTGCCCTGTGCCAGGCATCAATCTAGGTGCTAGGATTGCATCAGTGAATTAAAAAAAAAAAAAAAAGTGGTCTTAGTGGTGATCATGGACAACTCCATGAGTTTGACCTGAGATCTTCTGCAGCTCCTTCTGAAGCAACTATCTCTAGAGATGATTGTGAAGTTCATCAGCCTCCTAGGTTCCCTGGCCTAGCTGAAGTTGGATCCAGCACCAAGGCGAGGGTGACCCTCTCTAAGACCTGAGCCAGCACCCTGAGGGATTCTTGGACATCCCAGGGGTGAGGTCTGAGAGAAGGAGGTGGACTTCCTAATAAAGGAAACATGCACAAGACAGAAAAAAGGGACCACGATGTTACATAACATTCAAAGAACACTTAAAATAAAAAAAAACTATTTGTGAATTTACAGTATATGTGGCACCATATTGGGAGTCATATTGATTGAGACAGTTTTGCTGAAACTAGTTTTTTTTAACTCCCTGCTTTCAAGCCAATATAAATGGTATCCAGATTCTAAGTCCAAATATGAATACCTGTTTTCATTTGAAGTGAAAATTTAATCAGAAAATTGTTCAGATTAAAGCCCTCATCAGCCATAAGGATCACATACATATTTTAAGTTTGTTTTATACTTCGGGATAAATGTGTTTCTAGTGCAAAATAATTTTTTTACTAAAATTCAGTTCATTAAATCTTAGTAAATATAGTTTTCTCCATAACATTTCACCAAAAAATAGTAATGTGAAAGGGAATGGTAACTGAACTTTAATCAATCACTGTTACAGTTTAATATTAATACTATGTTCTGCTACCACCAAAATCCCTCTATTTCATTATATCCCATTTTGTATTTGACTCTTTTGAAAATAAATATGGTTAGATATTAGAGTTTCATTTTACTCCACTTTTCACTTGAATCTTTGAGTGGGGTTTCTGATTTCAAAATTCCAATTATGCTTTCTCCAAAATGAAGGTTATCTTCCTCTTTAGCTCATGAATTCATTTCTTAAGGTTAACCTTGATTTCTGCTTTCAAATAAAATATTTTTTCCTTTATATACTTTTAAAAAGCCAGGGACTGTCCCTGTATGACTGTCCAACATACATACGTTTGACATCAAAACCCCAGGAGATGATGATTCATGAGTTGGTAGTGAAAGTTGCACAGAATGGAAGCTAGACCAGGGTGAGTTTGTACGGTGCATGTAAATATGGAAAATGGGTAAGAAGGGCTCATTTAGTTCCAGTCCATGAAGTTCATTATAAGCAATTAAATATCTGTAATTAAATCTTCATTTACTCAGCAGACCAGAACAGCACGCTCAAATCCAGTCTTCAGGGTAAGTAAGTAAAAAGCTTTATAAAAACTACATTCATTAATTCTGATAATAAAGAATGTAACAAAAACAATAAAAAATAAATGTATTTAAGAGCTCTGCTGGCATTTAAGGTCTAGACAGGCTTAACTGGACTCCAAAATTAATACGTACCTGCAGAAATAAAATAAACAACCCTAAAAATTAATATGCATTTATTTCAGTACTGGGTAAGAGTAGCAATTCATGTGGGCAAGAAAGAAGTTTAAGAATGAAACAACTGTGGGTATTAAAAATAGTAACATGCCCCTGTAAAATGATTTCTGTTGCTATGAACAATATTCAAGACATGTGGAAGGGGGAGATTTATAATATCATAAAAGTGTGATTGCTGGACTCATGGCATTCTTGGGTCTCAATAATACCCTTCTTCTATATAAGACAAATTGGATTATATAATTTTCCATCCAAGGTGATAAATATGAAATAAAAAGTTTCTAATTTGAGAAGCTCTAATTTGAGTAAAAGTGCTGCGGATAAATGACAGTGAGAGTTACTGAATCAGGGTTTTTTGTGGACTTTACATTTTCACAGATCTGAAGTAGAAGCACAAGGTCTAGAAGAAATGAAAATATGACTCCAGCTTTTCAGAAACTTACATTGAGACTAGAGACCCAGGACATACTCATAAGGAACAAATAGAACAATTGCAAAAGTGTGCATACACATCCATTTACAAGATACTTTCCTCACATTATTTCACCAGCTCCCCAAAAAGCTTATAATATGGGAAGAGAGGGGAGTCATTATTGTTACCTGTGGGCTTTTGAGTTTGAAAAACTCCACTTCTGTCATAAATTAATAATAACGTAACTAAAGAATTAAACACTTTATAGGCTCAGGCACTGAGATAAGCAGTTGAGCGCAATATCTTAATTATACCTCACAACAACCCCAGGAGAGAAGAGTGATTATGTTCCCATTTCAGAAATGAGAAAAATAAAGCTTATTTTAATAATTTTCCTGAGAATACACAGCCAATAAGTGATAGAGCTAGGACAGAGGATTTGAACCTCTGTCCGGCTGACTCAGAGCTCACACCCTTAACCTTTATGGTGGCCTGCCCTCCTGTTTACCTCGCTCTAAGAAGGTGACAGGTTCCAACCTCTCTGAGCTTCAATTTCCCCACGGATAGCATACAGCTAACAACATCTGTGTCTGGGCCTGTTTTGTGGATTAAATGGCATGACTTCTAATAAAGTTCTTGTCCCAGTAAATGCTGCATTAAAGACATGGTCCTTCCTCTTGCCTCTCCCTTAAGTTACATGCCCAGGGTCACACAGCTAGTAAATGGCAGATCCAGTGCTGAGACCCATGTCCTCTGTCTCCGTTCTCTCGGATTGCCCTCGGTTTCCTTCCACGATGTGCCTACACTGTGCCATATCCACAGTAAACATTTCACTCTATTCACAGTGTTACTATGGTTCAATGACTTATATGTCCACAGCCTGTAATAGATAAGAGCAAGCAGCTGGTGTTCCTCAACGTTGACTAGGCACTCATTTGAAAGACAGTTTTCTCTGTGAGCTTCTGAACCATCACTGACCATTCCATCTTTTCACTGTTTTTTTGGTGGGGTAGGGGTGTGCGGGTGTTGGGCACGGGCCGAGATGTGCTAACAAGTAAAATTAAGTATCCTATAAACAAAGGAAGTCACGGAGATTAGTTCTATGTATGTACATCGCTTTGGAAACAGTACTGCAGGTATTGAATATGTCATTAAAATCATAAAGGCAACCAGCTGATAAAGTGTCGTTTCTAAAAAGAACAGCAGACTTCAATTGACTTGACCTATTCATTGGGGGTCCCCTTTTGGATATTCCTTACTCTGCTCTCAGAAGTGTTTTAGCATCTTCTATGATCTGAAACAGATTGTTTAAGAAAGTGTAACTTCTAGGCTAAGCCTGTACAAGAGCACAAAGATGGTCAAGTTCTCCATCAGGTAGTAACTTACCAGCTTCATATGCTAACAGACATTAAGATGCAGTGAGTTATGTTTTGAAATGCATGGGTTGTGTCCTGATGTTTGAAGACCGGATAATTCAGGATCTTAATAATTACTTGTAAGAATAATCACTTGTAATCACAATAATCACTCGTAATAATGTTAATAATAATAATATTGCACAGTGACAATTCTTCCAGTTTTGACAGTAATGGAAAGCTGACCTCCTCTGCTGAGGAACAATGGAAATCAGAGGTGAGAACTCACAGTGGATCTTTGAATTATTCATGAGCTCATACATGTCGCTTGCATCTCTATGTTAAACAAACAAAAAAACACGAATGTGTAATAGCACATTAGTGATGCAAATTACAAAAAGGCAGGCTTTATTCTGGTTTAGTGAAGATTTTCATAATTCAGTCCAAATAGCACTTTTATCAACAGTGAAGTGCCTGTTTTTCATTTTTTACAGTTGTTAGCATTCATTTACTTGGCCAGGTCAACATTTTGGGCATCTTTATTTCACTGAGCTCTGATTTACGCATTTTTGTCAGATTCTAATGCACACCAGTGACATTAATTAAATCACTCTCATAATTTCTCTGAGATGCAATTTGAGTGGGGTTGTATCATTCGTACACTTAAAATATGTGAACTCAATATATGCACAGATAAGGGAAAACAGTTTTTAAAATCTACTGCAAAAATACGAGAGAGAAAAAGGAATATGGCAAATGTGGTTGAAATGTTAACATTGGGGAATTCTTTGCACTGTTCTTGCAGCTTTTTGGTAAATCTGAAATTATGCCAAGATAAAATATTAAAAGAGGAAAATTACATTGCAACTCAATCTGCCATTCCACTGAATGAGCAGGGGCCATGGAATGAGAGAAGATGGGGTGGGATGTGAGAGCCTCAGTTAGCTGTAGTTAACACTTCCCTCCAAGCATGAGCATCATGCCATGCTGAGCGTGAGTCTAGGGTTTTAATACATATAATTTTTGTGTCTATTTTTAAAAATTTGCATATGCATTTTTATTATACAGTATATATTACACATTTAGGCATACAAATTGTTAAACAGGATTATAAAACTCTATATACTACATTTCAAGGGTGATTTAAGGTTTTCAAGGGTGATTTTGGCTGTGTATGATTTTTGCTTTATGTGACAACTTTAGGTCTTGTCCCTAAGCAAGATGTGACTACACTGAACTCTCATTTACAGGTAGAGAAAGAAGTTACATGAATGAATGAGTTAACATTTTTATCTGGATGGCTACTACATACTCACAAAACCAAGAGAATGAAAACTCTGTCTGATTCAGCATTCCGTTCCCTTTTCCGCGCTCTTTGCCCCCTTTCAGCATCTGCCACCACTAAGAGGCCACACCCTTAAAGTGCTCTGGTGCCCCGGTCACCGAATGAAAACATCCTATAAACTTAATGTGCTACACGTTCCAGGAATATATTGAGGTGAAAAAGTGCTGTGTGAGAAAAGTAACAAAGAAAAGGAAATCTGACAAATCTGAGTTATTAGTGGGAAGAAGTCTTTGGTCTGGGGCAGTTCCTGTAGCTCTTTGATTATTAATTATGCTGACATACTTATTCCATTTATTTCTTGCCCATTTTAACCTCTACTACCATGAGTTCAAGTTAACATTTATTCTAATATGTCAAGCCTATTACAGGTACACTCTGTATGTTATAACATGGACAAGCTTGGCCAAGGAAATTTTTATTATATGTCAGAATATGCATCTGTTGGAGATTTGATTGTTCTTGTAGCTGTTGTTTAGTCTTTTAAATAAATGTGAAATGTAGTCAAAAGGGTCTAGGGCTAAGATTTGGAAGATCTGTTATAAACTGTATGTTTGCCAAGTTACAAAATCTCTCTATGCTTCATTTTCATAATTTGTAAAAGGCATGAAGATCATTCACTGACTTAATAATTACTTTTGGTCACAGTCATCACCTGTGAAAAGGTTAATGGCAATACGTCCTACCTAGCTCACAGGTTTCTGGTAAGGGCCAAAAGAGATGTTTATGAAAGCACTTTATAATCTCTAAAGCATGACATAAATACAACAAGAGACTAGCTGCAATGGTTGATTTTATGTATCATCTTGACTGGGCATGGAGTGCCCAGATATTTGGTTAAACATTATTCTGGGAGTGTCTGTTGAGGGTGGTTTCTGGATGAGTAACTGGAAATGGAAGTATACCATCAGCTCTCCAGCTTGTAGATCTTGGGACTTTTCAGCCTTTATAATCACATAAGTCAGTTCTCCTTATAATAAATTAGATAGCTAAGAAGATGGTAAATAGATAGGTAGGTAGACAGATAGATCAATCGATCTCCTATTGGTTATCCTATTATTATATATCATATATGTAAATTAACATATGTCATATATATCTCCTACTGGTTCTGCTTCTCTGGACAACACTGAATATACTAGCTATGAGAAATATTTATTTCTTATACCTGTTAGCTGGGCAAATTAAAAGAATGACTAGTGAACAGTTGTGTCAATCAAGCAGTTTCATCATAATATCTATGCCCAGTGATCAGTCTGAAAATTCTGCACCCTTCTCCACTATATCTTAAAATTATGAAAAAGGCTGATCTGAGGTGGTATAGGACCACCAGGAACCATCCATTTCCACTCAGCTTGTCCTCTTTGTCCCTAGACTGCTTCACAGTCACGTAGAAGAGAAGGAAATGAGATTTCATGGTTTAAAAAATGAGAAATCACAAAGCACCAAATTAAGCATAAATTAGCATTATGAATCCAATTTATCTGACTGTGATGATGTCTCATGTATTTCCTCTTCCTTTCGAAAAGGTTTCTGTTTGTACCTGGTCATTACCTCCTTCTCACAGTGGTATTTGTTTTCCATTAAGATAGCTTGTAATAATTATATGCCAGCTACTGTCTTCACAGGCATTTTGTTGTTTTTATTGTCCTTAAATCTTACCTAGATTAGGCGTTTAAGACATTAAATGCCCTCGGACAAAGTTAAGTAAGGAAATACCAGCAGAGGCACAATCTCCATCAGTGATAATGAAACATTGCCAGTTTGATTCACTCACAGAACTACATTTCTATTGATATAATGGTTCTTGTCAAACACAATGGATTAAACTGGAAGGGGAAAAAAGGTCTAAGTTAGTCTGCCCTCTAGTGTAGTTTGCTGGTTCCTAAAATAAACTGGAGGAACGTGTTCTGGAAGCTGACTGAGCAATTCTGTCAGGATGGCAAGTTGCCATCTTCACCAGCACCAGATTGTCACAGCTCCCTCCTCTCTGGGAGCTACAGACATTTCTAGCATGAGGTCACATTTCTAACCTAGTTTTCAAAAGAAACGCATATGAGCCACACCCTCCTGGACCTGTGCCTGCTTTAAGTCAGCATTACATGGATATCCTTGACCAGGGTTTTTGCCATTTGCTACCATTTCAGGAGAGCAGGGATGCAAATAAATAAAAAGACATTTCTGAGGTCAGACATGAGGGCTTTAGGATTGGCTTCTGGAATGGAGCTATTTGGTCTAAGCACTGTTATTAGTGTGAGCTAATCTCTTTGGGACAGTCTGGGCCGTCTACAAAATAAAGCACCCTGTCCTTGCCTGGCTCTCTGAACATGAGCTTGCTGCAGTATGGATCCCAGGCTGGACTCTGGGGGCCATGTTAGCAGCACAGAAACATCTTTGTGTTCCCTGTTTTATATCTTCCTTTGATTTCTGCTTTAGAGCTGGGAACAAAAATGCCTTGGGGGAGAGTTTTTTGAAAAATCTGCAGTTTATACCCTACCATATAAACACTCCCTTGCTTTTTTAAAAGACAGTCGAATTCTTGCAATTGGTGTACTTACATAGGTCTGAAAGGTTTCCTGTGCCACATCAATTTCTAAGTGATTTCAAACAAATAAATACAATGTCAAATTACCTTTAAAAAAAAATTTCAAGGTCCCATGTACCTATTTACCTGGAAAACTCAAATTACCTAGTTGATCACTATCTGGCCTGTACTTCCTTGCTCTTTCCACATTCCCTTAGTTCATCTCCCAAAGATATGTTGCTAAGTAGCAATATTTTGTTTCCAGGCACCCCTCCAATCACTACTGATTTCAGGAAATAGCAGGTTCTGACTTCCAAAAATAAAAGAAATAAAGCAAATACCTTTTATATGTAAATGATATATACATACACACACATTCTAAAGTCTGCAAAACATGAGAATATTCTCCTATTTATATTTCTGTTGTCGTAGCTAGCAGCTCAGCTGGGCTAATTATGACCCAATGGCCCGCCAGCCCCCAATCCGATTGTACCATCATATGCTACCTGATATCTCATTGACATAAGGGCTTCCTTAAACCATCAAGTTGGGTTCCTTCACAATAGAAGTGAAAATACAATTTTGATCTATTTTCTAATTGTTCATCTTTTTTTTTTGCGGTACGCGGGCCTCTCATGTTGCGGAGCACAGGCTCCGGACGCGCAGGCTCAGCGGCCATGGCTCACGGGCCCAGCCGCTCCGCGGCATGTGGGATCCTCCCGGACTGGGGCACGAACACGCATCCCCTGCATCGGCAGGCGGACTCTCAACCACTGCGCCACCAGGGAAGCCCCCTAATTGTTCATCTTTGATAGTAAGATAACCATAGGATCTCAGGCTCTAACATTACTTTTTAAGCTGAATGGAGCTTAATGAAAAAAGAGAGGCAATGTGAAGAACAGACAGAGCACTAAGAACCAAGAGACCTGGATTCTAATTGTGTTCCTGTCACCAGCTAGCCTGTTCACTTGAGCAGGTCACTTCACTATTCTGGAGTCTCCTTTTCCTCCTCTGTGACAGGTGGGCTGGACCTAGATGAAATCAGAGGTATCTGAACCTTCATCACCAAACTGCCTGCTCTAATCGCATCTGTGCCTTCACATCCACATCTGTGTTTCAATGTGTTTCAGACTAAAAATATAACAGATCTAAGTTTACCAATCCCGGTACAGTGTTACCCAAATACCATGTTCTCACTGATGCTGGTTCTTGGTCTAATCCACATCCATGGCATGTTTGCCATTTGCTGTACTGATTTTTCAGCTTTTTTTCTTTGCCTAAGTCTCTGAAAGACATTATGAGCTTAATCATTGTTCTAAAGGGAAGATGAAAGATTGAAGGCTCTCTGATTAGCATTTTGCATATTTTTTTCCTCAGAATTTCGAAAGCACATAAAACTCACTCCCTATCAGCATTTCCCTTTGCCCCTTTAGTTGGCTGACATGTGACTTTCAAGTCATTTTCGGAAATCTGAAACCTGTTAGAGATCACAGATGCCAAGATCTGCACGATTGCTATAGTTTTGGCAGAATCTTCTTTTTTAAGACAACAAAGGCAATAAATAGAAAGCTGCTTTTCTCCTACTCTATTCTTTTCCAAAAGAAAAAAAATGTCTTTGTGGATGCATGGCGTTTAATAAGATTTTTAGACCGTCTTGGTTTAGACTGTTTTTGTCCTTAGTTTTTACTCAAAATAGCATTTGGGCTTTTCATCTTGAGAGCTGCAAGCTTATTCCTGTTACCAGCTCCCCTTTAAGAACAAGCTTCATATTCTCTTTAATGTCTGTGATTCTCTGTAATAAAACTAATCATGTAAGTGCCAATAGTTGGCAGCAGTAAAAATGTTCCTGCCAATATGAATGACTATTTGACTAATTTGAACCCTAACCCTGGCCAAGCCTCTTAGTCTTCATGCCATTTAAGTCAGCTTCTAAAGAGGCCCCGAGAAATCTACAAAAGAAGTATAGTTTTATAAATAAGCACTGTAGATGAAAAGAAGGAGCTATGACATATGACTTAAGGTTTGGGGAAAGGGAGGCATGTGAAACCTTCAAGATTGGGTACAATTTTTTTTTTTTTTTTTGCTGTACGCGGGCCTCTCACTGTTGTGGCCTCTCCCTTTGCGGAGCACAGGCTCCGGACGCGCAGGCTCAGCGGCCATGGCCCACGGGCCCAGCCGCTCCGCAACATGTGGGATCCTCCCGGA
>NC_041221.1:83112093-83115514 GCF_002837175.3 Physeter macrocephalus | reverse complement strand
GAACCCGTGTCCCCTGCATCGGCAGGCGGACTCTCAACCACTGCACCACCAGGGAAGCCCTGGGTACAATTTTAATGGAGAGAAATGGGAGAGACAGAAGTGGGGCAGGAATATTAAAAGCAAAGGTGAGGAGATAAGAGAGGGACAGACAGCTTGAAGAAGAGCCAGTTCAGCTTTGTTACAGCGTGTAACACCTGAGAGGTGGCGTTGGAAAGGTGATCTGTAGTTAGATTGAAAGGATGCAAGAGTGGGAAGTGGTCTGTACTTCCTCAGTGAACAAGGAGGGTGCCCTGAAGGGAGAAACAGGGACCACCCAGGACCCCTACAGGCTTGGGACACCCTCCAGAATGGCACCAGTAGACCCAGCCAGTTCCAGGAACCAGAGGGGGGCTCTGAGGTGTGGGACCCAGAGGAGGGGCCCCAGTGGCCCAGGACTAAGGGCAGTGCTTTGCGGGATACCATGGGGAAGGAACAGTAAGTTCTGAAGAGTGCACACAAAGTAGAGAGAGAGGCATTCAAGACGGCATCAAAATTCTGAGCCTGAGGACTGAGCCATCTGTGGTGTCATTTGCCAGGTCCTCCCCTTCTCTTCTTAACAATGTCTTAGGCCATTTTCACCTCTGAGAACTTTCAACAAAATGAAATAAAATAAATGTGACTGTGGCAAATTATTTAACCCTTCTATGCCTCAATTTTTTACCTGTAAAATGGGGATAATAAGGTTTTACATGTTTATTAAAAGCATCGAGTTACTCTTTGTGAATCAGAACAGTACCTGGCACAGAGTAAGAGCTACTTAAGTGGCTGTTAAATACATAATGTCTTACTTTTTCAGAACCTTCCTTCACATATAAACAGCACAAACGGGGGAGCTGAAGAATCTCATAGGTGAGCACAATATTAGAGCCCCAACGGCAACCACATTGCCTTATCCTTCCAGAAGCTCCTCTTCCTTCCCTTGGGAAAGGGGACAAGGGGGAATGGAATTTCACCCCACCTTTAATTTCAAGTCTTCATGTAAATTTGTATCACCTCTAATTAATATTTTAGCTGATAGCCAAATTCAAATGCATACTGTCTCTTCCTTCCAAGGCTTTGTGCTGTTACAACTCAGACCTCAGGGTTTGGTGTACTGTTTGTGTCTGCAATGGGACACAGTGAGCTAAGACTTCTTTCTCCCCTCCTGCCATAGCAGTGATCCCATTTCGCACACCTCTATGTCAGTCTGCCCTTGTTAGACGGGAAGTTCCTCGAGATCTGGGGCTGTGTCATTTTCATCTTTCTACTCCTCAGCAGTGGTCAGCACTGGGTTTGCACAAAGCACATATTTGACAGTTATTTGAGCAAAACCGATAGGAAAAGCACACAAATGACATGTGTGTACAAATACTTTCAAGTAGATGAACAACTAGTTTTCTTTTCAAAACCAGAAACAGTCTGTGTGAGAGTATGTGGCTGGGCCCTTCACGTGTGACACCATCTGAATCACCTGTTTTGTCTGAAGACTAAACTTTTAACCTCAGCCCCACATCACAGCCCAACGTAACGATGTAAATGAAGCCATGTGGTCGAGCAGGCCTAACAAAATAGCAGTCTCGTTTCTCCTGTTGCTTTAAACGCTTGAAGTTTCACATGACTGCAGACTGTTAGAATTACTTGGAATATGCTTCCAAAGCCTTGCCTCTGCCCTCTTTGGAAATAAGTCACATCCAGCTGCAGTTCCTGCCACATCACCGTATAGATGAAACACATGCAACTTTGTTTTCTATTAACATAGAAAAATCCAAGTCCTGGATCCTGAGCAAGCAAGCATCTGTACTATCACAGGGACTTAAAGCAGAAAAGACTTGGGAAATCAGATGGTACAGTTCCTTACTTTTCCTGATGAAGTTCTATAAACAGAGGGGGGAAAGGTAGCTGACCTACTTATCCACAGGGCTCAGTAAGTCACATTGCAAGGAACGTGTAGATGACTGAGGAGATGAATTTTTAGTTCAGATACTATATACAGGATTTTCATCTGGGAATAAAAGTGTTAATATTAAGCTTTGTGGATTGCTGTTGTTGTTGTTGAAATCCCCCCACTGCTTTTTAAAAATTGGTTTCTGCTATTTCATTCTCTCCTGGTTTTCCTCCAAATTTTTGGCCTCTTTTTCTGAACTTGCATCCTTTCCCTCCTAGTGTCCTATAAATATTGATGATCTCAAGGATCATATTGATATCTTTTTCTCTTCATGCTCCAACTCCCTCTCTCTTCATGAGTCCAGTCACTCCCATGGCTTCAATGACCTCTGTCCTTTGACGTTTCCTAAAAGTCAGTTTCCAACCCAACACTATCCTCCTGAGCCACAGACTCTTCTGTGTTGAAGAATATCTCCACTTGAATATCTTCCAAAAATGTTACATTTGGGGTACAATGAAAAGATCTTCAACATGGCATCGAGGATGCTCATAATTTGACCCTGGCTGCTCTCTGGGCTCCTGTTTCACCTTGCTTCTACTCACCTCTCCCCGACCATTCATAACAAACCAACTTGCATTTCTTTGAACAGATTCATTTGAACTTGAACTCATTCTTTTGTACCTGTGCCCTTTCTGCCCGGAAGCCTCCTGCACCTGGTTAACTCCCACTCGATTTCCAAGCGCAGCTCAAAGGTCATCTCCTCCCGGATGTCTCCCTGCCTCCCAAATCTGCTCAGTGCCTCTCTCATGTCTCACATGTTGTCCTGGACCAACTCTGCTACATCACTTATCCCAGTTCTATATTTCTTAGGGAGTGCACTTCTTGACATTAGAAACAATATATTGAGCTTTGGTTCTGTAGAGCTGATTGAGCTTAGATCCATTCCTGACACATGACAGATTTTCAGTTGATGGCTGTCAAGTTATTAAGAGAATGAAAGATGAATCTAAAAAGAGACCCAGACCCTTTTAAGCCAGTTTATTTTTTTACATTTTGTTTTAATTTAAAGCTTACAGGAAAGTTGTAATATACTACTACAAAGAACTCCCATAGATGTCTTATCCAGATTCATGAATTGTTTATACTGCTTTATGATTCTCTCCATCTGTATCCATACTATTTCTAAACCATTTGGGAGTAGGTTGAAAACATCATGCCCCTTTACCTCTAAATACTTTAGTGTGTATTTTCTAAAAGCAAAGATATTCTCTTATATAACCACAGTGAAGTTATCAAAATCAGGAAGTTTAATGTTCATATAATACTGCTATCTAACTTATAGTCCATATTCAAATTGTGCCTACAATGTCATTTGTTTATAGCTATTTTATAGCTACTTTTTTTTTTTTTTTTTTTTTTTTTTTGCGGTACGCGGGCCTCTCACTGCTGTGGCTTCTCCCGTTGCGGAGCACAGGCTCCGGACGCGCAGGCTCAGCGGCCATGGCTCACGGGCCCAGC
>NC_041221.1:83103161-83112036 GCF_002837175.3 Physeter macrocephalus | reverse complement strand
CTGCATCAGCAAGTGGACTCTCAACCACTGCGCCACCAGGGAAGCCCTATAGCTACTATTTTGCCAGTAATGTCTTTTATAGCTTTTTTTTCCTGATCCAACCCAAGATCAAAACATATTCTACTGTGATTTATCCCTCGTCTCCTTCAATCTGGAGTTCTAGTCCCTGAGCCTTTCGTTTTTGACCTTGATATTTTTGCAGAATATATCCTAGTTTTTTTAATAGGCTGTCCTTTAATTTGGGTTTTTCTGGTACTGCCTAATTATTAGATTCAGGTTATGCATTTTTGCAAGGAAATGTTGCTGCATCCTTCTCAGAAGATGCTATCAGTATCTTCTGTCCCAGTATTGGCCATACTAGCTTTGATCACTCAGTTAACATGGTGTCTGTCAGTTTTCTCCACTGTGAAGTTACCATTTTTCCCTTTATAATTAAGAACGATTAGGAGGGGTGGGACACTTTGAGACTACATGAATATCCTGTCCGTTGTAAAACTTTTAGTTTTACTGCCCACTGATGATGTCCTAATACCACCATTCCACTTTTACTTGCATGGCATTTAGCTATAAAGAAGAGTGTTCCATTTACTCCTCCCACTGATTTATTTTTTCATTAATTTATTTATAACAGTGTGGATTGGTCAATTCTCACTTCATGCACATGAAGTATATCATTATTTATTTTGATGTACAAGTTGTCTCTGACCTTCTCAGTGGGAGTCCCTTCCTTTGGACTGGTCCCTTGGTCCTTTTGACATCCCCCCCAGTATTCTCTGCACAGTTCTTTACTGTCAGGCACAAAAAGATATTCTAGGGGAAGCTATTTTCCCTTGCATAACACCGGAGTTAACCAGTTTTTCCAGTTTTTTAAAAAATAACCTTTACTAAGGCAAAACTTACATACAATAATGTGCAATAATTTTGACTATATGGTCCAATTGCCATAATCAAGTCCTTTTCATCACCTCAAACTTTCCTCCGCCTCTTTGCTGTTAATCCTTTCCTCTTCTCCTCAGTACCTGGCACCAGCTGATCTGTTTTCTGTCACTGTAGTTCCATCATTTATGGAATTTAAGGTAAACAGTATCATACAGTACCCACTATTTTATATCTAGTTTCTTTCACTCAGCAAAATGCTTTTGAGATTTATCCATGTTGTTTTTTGCATCAGCTGTCTATTCCCTTTTATTGCTGAATAGTATGGATATATCACAATTGGTTCAAGGTTACTGTGAAAAAAATGCTATGAACATTCACATACTAGTCTTTCTGTGGACATAGGTTTTCTTTTCTCTGAGAAAATACATATGGGAAGCGTTTGCTTACCTTTCTAAGAAACTACCTGACTTCACCCGTTTTGCATTCCTACCATTTTGTATCCCCACTGGTGATATGTAAGAGTTCCAGTTGCTCCATACCCTCTCCAACAATGGATATTGTCAATATTTTTAACTTTAGCTATTCTAGTGCATGAGAACAAGCATTTTATCATGGTTTTAATTTGCATTTTCCTAAAGATTAATGATGTTGAGCATTTTTTTGATGTGTTTCTTTTCCATTTCTATATCTTCTTTGGAGAAGTGTCTGTCCAAATTTTTTTTCTCACTTTGTAACTGATTTGTTTCTATTCTTGTTATGGAGATAGAAGTATTCTTTCTACGTATATTCTGGTTGGAATCCTTTATCAGACATATGTTTTGAAAATACTGTCTCCCAGTCTGTGGCTTGCTTGTCCATTTACAAAGCCAAAAGTTTTGTAGGGCAAAATTTTGAATTTTGATGAGGTAATTTCTTCATTTTATTTTACAGTTTATGATTATGCCCTGAGATATTTTTGTCTCACCTAGGTCAGAAAAGTTTCTCCTACTTTTTTCTAGAAGTGTTACATTTATAGCTCTTATGTTTAGAACCATGATACATCAAATCAATAATTATATATGGTGTTAGGATCTTGTTCTTCCATTTGATACCTAACTGTTCCAACACCATTTGTCGAAAACATTATTCTTTCTCCATTAAATTAACTTAGCAACTTTGTCAAAAATCAACCATATGTCTATATCTGTACCTGGACTCTCTATTTTGTCCCTATTTTGCCTTTGCCTTGTTTTAGTATCAGTAATTCCATCCTTCAAAGATGAGTTAGAAAATACTCTATCCTCCTATTTTCTGGAAGATTGAGTAAAAATAGTATAATTTCTTCATTAACTGGCAGAAGTCACCAGTGAAGTCATTTGAGTTTGGGGATTTTTTGATGGGAAAGTTTTTAACTATGAAATCAATTTATTTAGAGATTATAGGACTATTTAGGTTACCTATTGCTTTTAAGAAAGCTGTGGCAGTATATATATATATATATATATATATATATACATATATATATATATATATTTTTTTTTTTTTTTTTTGTGGTACGCGGGACTCTCACTGTTGTGGCCTCTCCCGTTGCAGAGCACAGGCTCCGGACGCGCAGGCCCAGCGGCCATGGCTCACGGGCCATGTGGGATCTTCCCGTACCGGGGCACGAACCCGTGTCCCCTGCATCGGCAGGCGGAGTCTCAACACTGAGCCACCAGGGAAGCCCTGGCAGTATATTTTTAAAAATTGTTTATTTAAAAAATAAACTGTATATTGTATAATTGTAAATTGTATATTTAAAAAATTGTTTCTTTTCCTCTAAGTTTCACATTTATTGGCATAAGTGTTTTCAAGTATTCCTTAATTAAACTCTATAGGATCTTTAGTGATGCTCTCTCTTCTCACTCCTGATACAGGTAATTTGTGCCTTGTGAATTTTTCTTCAATCTGTATGGAAACTAATCAATTTTATTGATCTTATTGACTTTTCAAAGAACAAGCTTTTTATGGTTTCTAACTCATTTATTCAACTCTTTATTATTTCCGTCCTTCTGCTTATTTTACATTTAATTTGCTCTTCTTTTCATAGTTTCTAGAAGTGTAATCTTAAATCATTGATTTTGCTTTTTCTTTTCTAATAAAATTATTTAATCCTATAAATTCCTTTCTAAGTATTTCTTTAGCTCTATCTCACAAATTTTGATATATTGGCCTTTTATTATTATTTAGTTGTAAATTCTCTGTGACTGATTTTTGACCCATGAGTTGTTTAGAAATGTTTTGTTTAATTTCCAAATATTTGGGGAATTTTTTTTTCATATATCTTTCTGCTAGCAATTTCTACTAAATTTCACTGTAGTTAGAGAACATACTCTGTACAATTTAATCCTCTTCAATTTGTTGAGATTTGGTTTATGAATTAGCATATGGTCTATCTTGATGAATGTTCCATGTGTACTGGAAAAGAATATGTGTTTTTCTTTTTTAGGGTGGAGTATTCCATAAATGACCAGTCAAACTGCTTACTAGTTTTGTTCAAGGCTTCTGTTGCCTGACTTAATTTTTCTTTTTGTTTTATCAAATTCTTTGAAAAGAATGCTGAAATTTCAACTATAATTGGGATTTGTCTATTTCTGTTTTCAGTAGTTTCAGGTCTATTTCTGTTTTCAGTATTTTCAGGTTTTGGTTCATGAAATTTAATGTTCTTTCATTAGGTGTACATAAATTTAGGATTGTTATTTCTTCTTGATGTATTGACCTGTTTGTTATTTTGAAACGTCCCCATTTATCCTTGGTAATATTTCCTGTTCTGAACCCTATCTTGTTGAATACTAGTACAGCCATCTTTCTACTTCCATATACACTATAGTCTGCTCACCACCAAAAATTTAGTTTCCATTCGTCACCATAAGGTTGATCCTCTTTACCCATTTCACCCCCCCCCGCCACCCCCTCCCCTCTGGTAACCACTACTTTTTTCTCTCTATCTATGTGTTATACCACATTTTCTTTATCCATTCGTCCATTGATGGACACTTAGGTTGTTTCCACATCTTGGCTATTTTAATTTGCCTTCATTTCTGAAAGATATTTTTAGAAATGCTGTTCCATTGTCTTCCCACCTGTACATCTTCTGACAAGAAGCACTGTAATTCTTCTATATAATTCACTACTGGATTTATCTGACTTGGTCGTCAAGTGGTAGGGTCATGGAGAATAGCTCAGAAATGGATGATGAATTCATTTCTGAAATAATTTAGTAAATATAGGAGTGATCAGAAATTGGTTTATGAGGCCGGGAGGCACTGGAGTGGTTGAGATATACAATGACTTCTTTCAGCTGCAGCTTCAAGCCTTAAAAATCCTCTTCCCTAAGGACCAGGCTTTTCATCTAGTAACTGACTATAACTACAAACGTATATGATGAGAATTAACTATGTATGATACCAAGAAAAACAGCTTGTGCTGATGCTTCTAAATAGACACAGGAGAATTACTGAAGAATGAATAAAGGCTAAAAATGAAAAGTAAAGCTAATTACATCAATTATGAGGATTATTTATGTACAATAATCTCTATGCATGCATATGCATCAAATTAATATTTTTGAAAATTCAGTTGTTTGCAGTCAGCTCTTTTCATGACTACTTATCCTTCCACTGCTTATATTCTAATATTTTATATTTAATACCAATATTAAAACAATATGGCAAAAGAATGCTCCTACCTTCATAAAAACAGTTTGGTGAATATAATGACTTTCTTTGGGGTAAACATGTTTTTGCCAGTAGCCATTCTCACTAAGGTAGTTCAAATCCAGGTGGTTTAAGGCAATGGTTCTCAAACTTCAATGTACATGACAATTACCTGGAGAATTTGTTTTAAATGCAGGTTTCCTGCCCCTCTCCAAACATTCTGATTCAGTAAGACAGTGAAACCCAAGAGCAAGTGTCAACAAGCACCCTTCTGAGGATTTTTATACAGGTGATCTGAAGAACACACTTTGAGAAACACCGTTGGGTTTGAAATGACCAAAGAATATATGCAGGGATTCAAGAGACAAGCTTTTTTTTTTGCCATTCACTTCTTTCCTCTAAAAGGAAGTTGAAAGCAGGATTTGAGGAAAATATTTAAGTAAAGCTTAGTTTTTTAATCTTTTATTCAGAGTAGTGTTGCAGACGATTGGTTATAGTTGTGATTGGATGAAGTATCAGACTCTTTACGTACGTTATCTTTGAGGCAGGTATTATTGTCTCATTCTGGCAAATTACAACCGAGAGATGTGAAGTAACTTGTCCAAGGTTATACAGCTAATAAATGTGACAGCTGGAATTCAACCCAGGGCTATGTGATCCAAAGCCTATGTCTTTTCTGCAGCCTCTGCCTACCCCTCCTCATCTTCCCTCTGTGCTGTTTCCAGAGACTGTAACCTTAGGAGTAACTAAAATATCTAGAAAGTTCCTTATTCTTATCTTGGAAAATATATGTTGTTGAAATAAAATAAATAAAACCAAGAAAAATAAATGCTCCAAAGAAAAACAGCCTTAAGAAGGAAAGAAAACTTTATTAAACTGACCAGAACATGCTGATTAATATTTCTCTCTCCATACTTATTACTCTGTATTGATGTTTACTGTGCAACATATCTTTCTTTCCCACTTAAAGTGGGAAAGTGAGTTTCTCTAGTTCAAGGTACATGTCTTATTTATCTGTTAACTAGCCCCCACTGCCAAATCACACTGACAAGTTGCCCTGTGGTAGATGCCAACACCTTACAAGAAATGTCTCTACAAATGTCACTATTTATATGTACTAAGAGATATGGTTGAGGACATCGTTCATTATTATTCAATGAACATATTCTCTACATGACACTCCATAAAACAATTTTTTCTTCAAACTGAAGTGTCAGGAAATTTTTTGCTTTGCCTCAGAAATTACTATGCTCTCTTCTTATGGACAATATGAATCATATAACTTTAAGAATTTATTTTTAGTATTGCTTTGGTTTCCAGGAATTCAAGAGCCAAATTTGTGGCTTAGCTGAGTATTTCTGTTCTAAATTACCACTGATTTTGGTCTTATAATCTAATTTGTATTTTCCCATTTTTATTTTTTATTTTCTATTTAAATTTTGTATTCTTGTAGGTTATCTCAAATATCTTGTGAACAAATTGTAAATAAAGTCCCAGTGCCTAGATTTGTTACTTAAGATCATACTAGCTTCTCTAACAGATAGCCTCTCAAATCTTAACACAATAGAATTATATTTCTCACATTAATTTCCTTGGCTTAGTAGCTTTCCACACGGTTATTCAGGGTCCAGGCTCTTTTCACCTTCTGGACCCTCCTTCCTCCAGGATCTTGGAGACATTGAGATTTAACCAGTATATGGGGATCAGACTGGAGGAAGGTACCTCCACCTCTATTCATGTTTCACTGTCAAGAACTAGAAACTAGTTTACACTTATGTCAGGTGTGCTAGAAATCTAAGAGCTGGAAATCCTGAATGGGCAGCAGCCTCCCAGCACCGAACTGTATTCAATGGAGACGGAACACAAATCTGTGCCGATCACCTAACTAGCCCCACTCTGAACTTAAAAGATGTTCCAAAATAGGTGTTGGAGGATTTAAAGGGATACTTCCATAGCTAGAAACTCCTTATTTGGCAAAAGAGCCGTTCTGTGTATACATGCCCATGGATCTTGTATTATTCACATGCAATCGACATGTATATAGTGCTTACATGGTCGTGCCTGTGAATTAAATTTCTTACATAAAACACACTAAAGTCAAGTGTCTTGTGTGACCTCAAACTGCCAGTCGAAGTTTCTTGGTCATGGTCATGTAAGCCAACAGAAGGTGTTTGTTAATGACTGGCCTCCAGTTGCTTAACGGAGAACTGTGGCCAGTAGGTCGAGCAGATGGCTGGATGATGGCGGGGGGGAGGTTGGGCTACATGGACCATGAACACAATTGTCAGTGTGGTGGCAGGAGCTCTACAAAAGGCATCGTGATTCCTTCTAATCCTGCAAACTAACACAATGGGGTAGAGGACCTGAAGATGATCAGCAAAGTCAGACCTAAAACCATCAAATTATGACAGGAGAAGGATCCAGAGTCCTTGAGTTTTCCTCACCAGGGCTGCAATAACTTAAGAGCAAAGTTAATTCTGCACAATGTCAGACCTTTATATTTTAGGTCAGATTCTGCATATACACAGAAACAGACATGTCTAACTTTGTTATCAGGATCTTCAGCATTTCCTAACACTTCCCCAAACACAGTCCCCTTCTCACATGAGGCCCTACTTCTTCTTAAAAATTATATTGGTTTAAAGGGAAAAAACTATCAAAAATAGAGCATTCTACTTTGGTTCCTTCAATATTCCTTTAGAAACCTAGCAACAGGGGCTTCCCTGGTGGCGCAGTGGTTGAGAGCCCGCCTGCCGATGCAGGGGAACCGGGTTCGCGCCCCGGTCTGGGAGGACCCCACATGCCGCGGAGCGGCTGGGCCCGTGAGCCATGGCCGCTGAGCCTGCGCGTCCGGAGCCTGTGCTCCGCAACGGGAGAGGCCGCAGCAGGGGGAGGCCCGCATACCACAAAAAAAAAAAAAAAAAAAAAAAGAAACCTAGCAACAGCATCTTATCTGGGTTTATTTCCACAATTGCTGCTCTCAAATCTCTGCTCCTGTCTGAGGAGAAATACATAGACATTTCTTTGAGAGCATTCTACAGCTACGGCTGATAAAATTAATTATCATGATTTCACCTGCATTGGATATGGTTTCATAGTTCACAGTTCACAAAACAGTTGCACACATACTATTTCATTACATCCTTACAATAATCTTATAAAATAGGATCATTTCCATTTTACAGATGAGGAGCTATAACTTTAAGGAAGTGGGCTATTTTGCCCAAACACATTGTGAGTAGTAGAATGACCATACATCCCGGTTTTCCCAAGACAGTCTTGGGTTATGCCTGTTGTCCTGGTGTATTAATAGCAGTCCCTTTCACCCTCAAAACATCCCAGTTTTGAAGACAGTCAATTATTGTCAATGGTGAATTCAGGACTAGATCATAGTTCCTTTGACACAAAGAGCATGGTTTAGCGCTCTTTTCGCAATATCAAGTTGTCTCCAATTCTAACCAAACATCCGCATTAAGGGGTGTGGGGAGCACAACACTCCCTCCCTCCTTCTGGGTTGCTAGAAATTTATAGAGCAGAATGTTTAGTCAGAGAAGAAAAGAACAATGATTCTCCCTTTCTAAGAACTGGGTTAAAGTAAGCACATTGGAATAAAGAAGGAAGGCTGTTCTTTCTTTAACCTCAAGGTAAGCTCCAACATTCATCCTAAGTTTGGAAATCATGTCAGCTCAATTTACAACTAAATTGGAAGAAAGTCCAGAGATTTCCCCAGACTCATGAATCCATTGTTATTATTCAACACAGGTCTTTTTCTGCAGAGCTACATCAACAGCTAGTCTCATACCACTTCTATCATCATCCACTGAGAAGGTCCGTTAGTGACACAATTTCCTCATTGTTCCCCATACCATTGCGTAAGGCCAGAATGTGGCATATTTTTCTTTCCCCAAACAGTTAGTCATAGTAGCCAATTTAATGTCAATTAATAACTGAGTCATTTGCTGCCACACGCAAGAAAGAATGTAGCTACCTGTCCGAGAGTAAATGTGAAAACCAGACTGTAATGATCTGGAAGCTGAACCCAGGTAGAGATGAGACAAACAGAAGGAATGTGCTCTACCTTGCAATGTGTTGTCCTTTCATTTCTTTATGCTCATCACTGGTTAAATGCCCCAGAATTGGGCTTCCCTGGTGGCGCAGTGGTTGGGAGTCCGCCTGCCGATGCAGGGGACGCGGGTTCGTGCCCCGGTCCGGGAGGATCCCACGTGCCGCGGAGCGGCTGGGCCCGTGAGCCATGGCCTGCACGTCCGGAGCCTGTGCTCCGCAACGGGAGAGGCCACGACAGTGAGAGGCCCGCGTACTGC
>NC_041221.1:83060091-83103090 GCF_002837175.3 Physeter macrocephalus | reverse complement strand
AAAAAAAAAAAAAAAAAAAAAAAGCCCCAGAATTCAATTCCTCTTTCCATCTGCACACCTTCAGGAGGAAGTGGCTCCCCATGAAGCAGGGAGGGAGAGCAAATCAAACAAATGGCAATAAAAAGCCACTTCATGAAGCCAGAATAGACTTCTGTCTGAAGGAAATGGCAGCACTGAAGCTTTTTATGAAAAGTATCTTTGTTCCAATAGTTTTTCAAGAACAAAAATGTATCTTCACACTTTTGTCATTATATTTATGAACTGTAAATCCTCATTTTATGGAAACACTCCAGGATTTCAAACTCTTAAATCAACCTGGTAAATCTCCAACCTCAGGAGTTCAGTTCAAGGAAAACCCCTTCAAAGATACTGACATTTTATAAGGAACTTCGGGAAAAACAAACAATGAGAGTTTTCAATGTACATTTTTTTGTTACCCTAAAGGCTTGTCATGGGAGACAGCTAACATGTAGAAAGAATAAAGACTGCTGCTGAGATTGCATTTTCTGAGCCCCAGGTCAATATGACTTAAACAATAACAGTAAAATGGTCTCTCAGGAAATTTGGTCTGGGGCCCCTAACAAACCACCATTGTTTCCTTAGAGGACTATTTTACTTTTATATCAGGGTATCATGATGTTGGATAAACAAGTAAACTTTTGAAAGGGAGAAAAATGACTCTTTAGAAAATCCATTTGCAATTGCAAAGTACTTTATAAATATTGTAAGCTTGAGGTTTCGCCTCCCTTAAAATATTTCCCATTCTCTGCTGGACACAGTCCTGTTATAGTGGTTGTATCTCCACAAAGTGTATGCCAATGTCTACTAATGACGCCATTTCAATACACCCAGCCTCACCAATGTTTAGCCAGCTGGTAGCCCACGTCAGCCAATCCAAATATTTCATTGTTGGATGAAACAGTTTCACAGGCAACCACAGGTCTTGGGCATGTGAATTTTATTAAGGCTTATTCCACAGACTAGGACAAAACAGAACACAGAGCAGTTTGCCCTGAGTTGCTGAGTGAGACTCATTGCAAACAATTTCCACCCATTCGCTGAACAGTGTCCAAAAAATTAAGGTCCTCATGGAATTTTGAGTTGTGGAGGTATGTAGAAATGATTAGAGTCCTGAGAGCCAGTAGAAACTGTGTCTTTGTCTGGTAGTGGGAAGGCCTTAGTTCATGAAGTGCTTAACAGAGGTGGAGGCAAGTGTCTGTTAATCCCCGAAATAAGAGAATACATAGAAACTATATAATGAAATGCCATCTCCCTCTGGCCAGTGTACAGTGGTGGCTATGCCAGGCAGTAACGCTCTATTTCTGCAAGTCTACACTGAGCTCACTTAATGACATTATCAGCAGGGTGTCCTACACTCACTCCTACATGGGGCATCTTCTGTGCTCTTGAATGAAAGACTCCCCTTTCATAAGCCACTATGGAAACGCATCATTTCCCACAGCTTCTCCATGCTGTCATAACTGCTTTGGGGAATGTCTTTATCAGCCACTAGAGACTCAGTGCTGGAAGAGAATTCCAGGGCTATCCTTAGGTCTACTTACCGAGAGGGCTTTAATGTGCTCAGTGGTGTCACCAACACATAAAAAAAGTCAAACACTTTTACCAATTCCTTTGGAAAGGGAGTGAAGAACCTTACAAGGGAACTGGGCTCAGACTCTGGAAATTCAAATTCAAAAAGTGTACAGACAACATGGAAATGCAACACTAGTGTCAGCTAGGAGGGGAACAGTCACAGAGAGCACGGATGTTCAAACAAAAAATCTGGTTTAGAAGAATCAGTGAGGTGTTGGCTACACCGAGAAACTAGGGCCAAGAGTCAACCACAGGAGACTCTGTTTCCCTTTGCTGCTACTGACCTGTGCATGAAGTGTCTGGGCACCCTCAGCAGAGTTAAGCATCCTCCACACCCACTCAAGGTGATGTCTCAGATTTGAAACCTTCTATCAATGTGGACATATGCCCAATATTCTACTTTTCTTTGATTTTTATTATGTGTTTATGAATCTTGTCCCTGCACCCCAAATTATAATCACTTTAAGGTCACAAACTATATAAAATATGTCCTTTGGATCCCACATGAAACTTAACAGAGTACGCTGAAGGAAAAAGAAGAGCAAAAAAGTCCACGCATCCAATAGATTGAGTTCCATGAGGACAGATGCTGTAAGAGCTTTTCTGCTCACTGTTTTATACCCACTATTTGGCACAGAAATGCTTAGTGCATTTTTTTTGTGGAATATGCCAGATTTGTCAAATGAATTTATGACTATTAATACATATCTGACAACATTTATATACTCCTACCTGTGTTTTAATGTATTAATACATAGTACCTATTTTCCCATTTAGTAACCTTTCTTCTATAACTGACTTGGCAGTTTGGCATTTATTGCATGAATGGACCATGCAAAATACTACACATGCTTTCCATCTTTTTTCATCTCCCTCATCTTGCTTTCTCCTTTTTCTGATGACCAGTCTCTTTAAAAATTCACATAGGAAAGTCTTTAGCCTTTTGGCTAGAAAAATGTTTTAAAGCCAAATCGCTTCTGAGGACAGCTGTGGGGTTTCTGATTGTTTTTTAAGAAAAAATTGTAAAGCTTTAATGTGTTACATGTATTTATTTTAAACCTTCTTATTTTCGCATAATTATAGATACCTGCAGTGGTAATGGCAGAGAGAGATCCTGTGTACGCTGTACCTAGTTCCCCTCACCAGCCGCCTGCGGGTGAGAACATCCTGCAAAACTACAGTACAGTATCACAACTGGATCTTGACACTGATAACAGTGAATATTCTGAACATTTCCATCAATTCCTCCTATTGTACTTTCACAGACACATTCTCTTCCCTCATGCCCTGCTCCCTCCTTAAACTCTGGGAACCACTAATTTGTTCTCCATGTCTAAGTTTTGTCCTTTGATGACTGTTATATAAGTGGAATTATACAGTGTGTAAAAACTTTGGAGATAGGCTTTTTCACTCAGCATAATTCTCTGGATATTCACCCAGGTTACTTCTTGTATCAACAGTTTGTTCTCAGTTCTCTTACTGAGTAGTATTCCATGGTATGGATCTACCACAATTTGCTTAACTATTATCCATTGAAGGACATCTGAGTTATTCCAGTTTGGGACTGTTATGAATAAAGCTGGTGTAAACATTCGTGTACAGGTTTTTGTGTGAACATAAGTCTTTATTTCTCTGGGATAAACAGCCTAGAGGGCAAAGGACAATTGTTGGTTCGCATGGTAGTTGCATGTTTAGTTTATTAAGTAACTGCCAAATTGTTTTCCTGAATGGCTGTATCATTTTACTTTCCCATCAGCAATGTATGAATGATTCAGTTTTTCCACATTCTTGTCAGCATGTAGTGTTGTCAATATTTATTTCAGCAATTCTGATAGGTGTGTAGGGATAGCTCACTGGTTTTTTTAATTAGTAAACTGTATTTCTTAAAGCAGTTTTAGGTTCACAGCAAAATTAAGTGCAGATTCTGGCATTTCCATATGCCCACTGTCTCTACACCACACTGGTACATTTGTTAGAACTGACGAACCTACACTGACACATCATTATCACCTGAATGTTAGCGTTCACTCTTGATGTTGTACATTCTATGGTTTTGACAAATGTATAAGGCATGTATCCGCTATTGTAGAGTCATACAAAATCGTTTCACTGCCATAAAAATCCTTTGTGCTCCACCTATTCACCCCTTTCTTTCTCTAACCCTTGGCAACCAATAATCTTCTTACCATCTCCGTAGTTTTGCCTTTTCTAGGATGTCATATAGTTGGAATCATACAGTATGTAGCCTTTTCAGTTTGGCTCTTTCACTTAGAAATATGTGTTTTAAGTTTGCTCCATGTCTTTTCATGGCTTGATGGTTTATTTCTTTTTAGTGCTGAATAGTATTCTGTTATCTAGATGTACCACAGTTCATTCACCTACTGAAGGACTTTCGATTGCTTCCAAGTTTTGGCAATTATGGATAAAGTTGCTCTAAATATTTATGCGTAGGTTTTTGTGTGGACATAAGTTTTTAATGCATTTGGGAAATACCAGTGAGTAAGACTGCTGGATCATATGGTAAGAAACTGCCCAATTGTCTTCCAAAGTGGCTGTGTACCATTTTGCATTCCCATCAGCAATGAATGAGAGCTCCTGTTGCTCCACATCCTCACCAGCATTTGTTTGTCATTGGTTTGGATTTGAGCCATTCTAATAGGTATGGAGTACCTAACTCATTATAGTAAGTCCCCTACATATGAACCTTCAAGTTGAGAACTTTCAAAGATGCGAATGTGCGTTTACATGTCCAATCACGTAAGTTAGTTCCCATGTCCGGCGTACATTGTCATGTGCATGCATCCTCTACAAGTGGTTGTGCTTTTGTGTACTTTACTGTACGGTACTGTATAGAGTACAGTAGTACAGCATCTTTATTTCAAGCTAGATCTGCAGGAGGACGACTTCACTGAACTCCTTGCTGTGCAACACGAGGAGCTTACTAGTGAAGACTTGATGGAATTGGAGGCACAGAGAAAGGATGAAGAGAGACAAGAGGAAGAAGAAGTAACTGAAGAACTGAAGAGATTCACAATACAGGAAATGGCAAGGGGATTTTCTTTATTTGTGGAGGCACTCACTGTTAGTTTTTGAGACACAGGACCTGAAAGTAGAACAGTACATGAAGGTTACAGCAGCCGTTCAGAATGCAATCCCGTGCTACCGTGTCATCTATGATGAGAAAAAAAGAGCTACTACCCAAACATCACTGGATTGTTTTTTCAAGTGGGTAGATAGAATTGAATCCAGCAAGGAACCAGAACTGTGTCGTCAACGTCAGGCGTTGAGTGAAATTGTAGCTGGCCTTCCGTCTCCTACTGCTGACGATCCTTCAGCTCTACCATCTCCCATCTCCTCGCCTTCCTCCAGTCAGCAACTCTTCTTGCCTGTTCACTCGATGCCAGCCCGAGTATCCCAGCTGTTGTACTGTACTACTGTACTTTTCAAGGTACTGTAAGATTAAAAATGTTGTCTTTATTTTTTGTGTTTGCTTGTTTTTTATGTATTATTGTGTGAAAGGTATTATAAACCTATCACAGTACGGTAGTATATAGCTGATTCTGTTAGTTGGGTACCTAGGCTAACTTTGTAGGACTTACGAACAAACTGGACTTACAAACATGCTCTTGGAACAGAACTCGTTCGTATGTAGGGGACTTACTGTATTGTTTCAATTTAAATTTCCCTGATGATATATGATGTGAAGCATCTTTTCATGTGCTTATTTTCCATCTACATATCTCCTCTGGTGAGGTGTCTGTTAAGAGGTGTTTGCTCCTTTTTTAATCTAGTTGTTTGTTTTCTTATGGTTGAGTTTTAAGAGTTTTTAGTGTACTTTGGATAAAAATTCTGTATCAGATGTGTCTTTTGAAAATATTTCCCCCCCGTCTGTGACTTATTTTCTCATTCCCTTGACATTGCCTTTCACAGAGCAGAATTTAATTTATTAAAGTCTAGCTTATCAGTTATTTCTTTCATGGGTCATGTTTTTGGTATTGTACCTAAAAAGTCATTGCCATACCCCAAGTCATCTAGTTTTTCTCCTATATTATCCTCTGGGAGTTCTATAGGCTCTGATAAATCCCCAGCAGGTTAGACTCTGATAACACAGTTTCTCCTGAGGACAGGCTTTGTTAAGAACAGAATGCTCTGGCTATTTCAAAATGGTGACTTTTCCCCTTCTTCTGGCAGAAGCACGAAGGGATTTTTCTCTGGTATTCACTGTAAAAACATGGTAGAGTTCCTGGAAGTGAAACTCACAAAAGTGTTGGAGTCCCCCTCTAACTGTGTTACCCTGGAGTTTTAAACTCACACTTGTCCACACTGAGCTCCAGCAATTTGTGAATTACAGTTCAGGTTTTCCTACACAGGTACTGATTCCCAGGGAGATTTTTGCTCATGGATACCTGCACCGATAAGTTGTAGTTCTCTGTATCTTCCTGTCTGTCTCTCCAATATTGGGGGCCGCTGTTTTTCCTATGATCTCACTTTTCTGGCGGATCTAACAGGAGTTGTTGATTTTTACGTTTGTTCAGCTTTTTACCTGTTGTTAGGACAAAGTGACAACTTCTAAACTCATTTGATACCAGATCAAAAACCGGAAGTCTCTCATTGTAGATTTAGTTTGCATTTTCCTGATGGCTAATGCTGTTGAGCATGTTTTCATGTGCTAGGGTCAGTTTAAACCACATTAACTTTTAGTGATAACTAACTTTTCTAACTAAAAAGAATAACTGCATTCTCAAAAAGTTTTCACCTAAGGAGACTAGACTACTCAGATCTAGAGTCATGTGTCTGCTGGAAAGACAACCATTTACTCACTGAGGGCTTCTTGTCATCGGAAATGGTATCTTCTCCTGTAAGCACAATGGTGTTTATTGAGCTGCATTAACCTGTCTAAGAGATGGCTCACAGCTTGACAACAGAACTCTAGGTGGGAAAGAACATCACTTTCTTATTTTATGGAAGTAACAGACACCCAAATGTAGGCCAATGAAAGGTGGAGCTAGGGGAACGCGGTTTTAAATCCCTAAAATCTCCCATAAGAACTGTAAGCCCTATTATGGTATAGTTTATTGTTACATGTATCAGGCCATTGCCAGTAAAATAAGAGCTCCAACTGCTACAGATTTTAAAAGCTAAAAATTATTATGTGAGGGAAGAGTTTGTCCTGTCACAGCCTCAGCCTTACACAGAGCTCTCAGTGTATATAAAGCCAGTATGGCAAATGCCACATCTAATTACAACCCAGCAGTTCAGTTTTCTTGATTCTAATGATCTATTTCCCATTTTACCCAGACTTCCCCAATTCACATTTTACCAGTGAATTTTCAGGTATGAGGTGCTCTCTGATACTTGGAAATTATTTAAATATCTTTGAAGTTGCTTTTGGATTAGGTTTGGCTTCTTCATGGATATATATATATATATATATATATATATATATATATATATATATACATACATACATATATACATACACACCCACATATATATATTCATTGGCTTGAATTTAACAATGCAAGAGAGAATCAATCACTCTTTAGAGCTCAGGAATTGCAGCCTGCTTCATCAGATATACAAAAGCTGAGCTAACCCAAAATACATATAATGCAGGGTCAAATCAGAAGAAGCAGGAGGGCCAAGAGATGCAACAGTTGCAATTGTCCCCTTCAACCCTGAGGAAATTGTTGAGGGCTCTGGTAGAACAATCCGTTGTTTATCCGTATTAGTCACTCATATCCCACTGCACACATATTATCCAATACAGTGGATGCACTTGGTTCCCTTGCCAGTTTATTTTTCATTTGTGATTAAGCAACATGTTTGGTCCTTCTCCTTCTCCACTGACATTCTGTCTATTTTGTTTTGTTTTGTTTTGTTTCATTTTTTAAGATGTTGAGGAGAACATAAGCTTATACAAATGGTCAGCAGAGTTTAGAAAACAAAGAAGTATGTAAGAATAACTGTCAAATATGGAAGTGATTTTAAGTAAGGACTCTTGTAGAATTCTAATATCCTAGAAGGGTCTAGATAGAAAAATTAACATCAACTAAGACTGAATGGGGTGGCAGAAACACAAGTTGGCAATCTAACATCTATTCTTTCCTTCTTTTTTTCTTACAAAGAGTTTATTTTCCTGCCTCCCTCACAGATGAAGGTGGCAAATGAGATAGAAGCAGAAATTATTAAGTGGCATTTCTGAGAAAGCATTTTTGCCAGGAAATGAGAATGATCACCATATCTCTAGCATCCATGTTGGACTCATGAGGAGAAAAAAAATTGTATCTTAGAGATCTGGGCCAAGATATCCTAGAGGTGCCAAACCAAGCCAGCAAATGCCTACCTGAACATTTAGGAAAAATAAACTGCTGTGTGATGAAGCCACTTTTGTCTGAATATTCTGTTATTGGTAGCAGAACCTAATCCTTTCTGATACTATTGGTAATGGAAAAAATTCAAACCCTATTTGCTGACCTTGAGGAGAAAGTTTAACTCTTATTTGAAAGCAACCAATAATAATTCCACACTTACCCTCAATGGAGAAGAGTATTTCTGACTAATATATGAATATATAATAAAGATGCTATATGCTGACATGTATGAATCTTGAAATAGGAATAAGGATAAAGTTAGGACTGAAAAAAACATAATGGGAGATTCCTAAGAAGTCTTTAGAATGGTGGACTGACTTGTTGATTTGACCAACTGGAAGAGGCCATCTGGTCAGAGGTTACATACACATGTAACTTCTACGAGTTCAAATTAAAATTGTTCATGGTGCAAGCAACATCAACGAAAAGAAATTAAAATGTTATATTATTCATGGTATTTATGAAATAGTCTTAATTGATCATTCTGACTAACAAATAAAGGCATTACTTACATATTTTTTAAAAGGGACCTCAGAAGTGATTCCTTGAACTTCCATAGTAACTGGTAACTACTGGGAAATTATCTTTGCAATGACTTTAGTTATGTCTTCTGTTGGGTTTATCTAGTTTGTTTGAAGTTCAAAAACTAAATCATTATGTTGAACATTTACCAAAAGAAGGTCAAAACTTTTATTCAGTTATCTGGATATAATGGGAAGAGAGAAAGAAAACAGTCTGATTTATGAAAATCTGTACTTCAATCTTCCAGGCCACTACTTGCCTTGTTGGACAATTTTCTTATTAGCCTTTAAAACTTTTAATACAAGCTAAAATAAGTCATAGAATTAGTTTCAGGGAAAAAAAATTTCCCTTAGCCACACAGGAGGCAAAGGTAATTTCCTCTGGATAACATTTTCAATGGACCCTTTGTGTTTTGATATGATTTAAAAAAATGTTAAATCTAATCAGGCAACTCTGCTCTTTAATTACTATTATTACTTGTGTAGAAGTATAAAATTTAGGTTAAATCATTAGCAGTTAATCCTCTGAGCTAGATACCATCTCTATAATGAAATACAGTTTATGCAGCAAAGGTTTTGCTTTTTTAATATTAACTGGGAAATTAAGTGAGAAGAGAGAAGATTGTAGTTATAAACAATTATTCCCACTAATAATAATTATTCTATATCATACATGTACTATACCCCAGGCACTCTATTAAGGACTTCACTTTTAAAACTCTAATTTCAACATCCCTAAAAGGTAAGTACTATTATTAGCATCCCCGTTTGACTACCAAAGCAGGCAACTGGGGCCAGAGAGGCTTTGTATTTTCCCGAAGTCACATGGTTAATGGAAATGTCAGAGGGGCACCTAAATTCAGTCTGTCTGATTCCAAACCCACGAACTAATCACTACATGATACTGCTTAGACACTGAGGGGTCACGTGTTATAGTGGAAAGTAGGTTTAAAATTTCTGCAAATGAACATGGAAACTTAAATGAATGAAAAGGAAAACTTACAGCTTTAGACTAAAGGATAACTGAAAAATTAGTCTGTATTTTGAAGCCATATTGAATGAGTCAGGGGCAAACTCAGCATGTTTTGTCATTGATGAGAGACAGTGTCTACCTAGCAGATGAGCTAATATATGTAAGATGTAGACATTTGATTTCTCAGAAAGTTTAGTCTTAAATAAACTAGCTCCTCCCTCTCTCCCTTCCTTTCTTCCTCAATAGAAGCCATCTTAAAATATAGCAAGACTATGAAATTAAAGTTTCATCTCCTATCCCATGGCAATTCTGGCATCCAAAAATTAAAATAAAAATCAGTTCCTAATTGTTTTTCTCTTTGATCAATATAAATTGTTTTTGCTGCAGACTTTGGCACACTAATTTGTCCACTCCATAGACCATGAGTATATGAGATCACAATAAGATCTTATTGAACAAAAGCTGCAGAGACAGCTGGAGTTCTACTCCTGCTTCTGTACTAAGACACTTAGTCTCTCAGAGGGTCTCTCTGACCCTCAGTTTTCTTATCTATAAAGTGAAGTCGTTGGACTGTATGAATTCTATCCCCTCCAGCAACAAGATTCTATACTTTTTCTGAAGTGTCACTTAAACAAATTTTCAGTGTGGGTTAGAAAAAGATTTCCTCACACACTTTTCTCAACTTGGGCACCCCTCCTCATGATGTCTCCCTACACATCGCCCTTCCCACGCCTTTAGACAACCATCGCCCAACCATCTTGTGCATAAGATCAGCTCCAGAGCAAAACTTGCTTGTGGTTTGGTGCTCTGGGCAGCACTATGATGAGATGTAAGTGACCGAAGGCGTTTTTAAGATGTCAGTAGGGGTGAGTCAGGGTGGAGTTTAAAGAGTAGAATTCATCAGAACTACACTAGTGTACTTACGATCAACAAGCACATTTTCTTACGCAACTGAAGCCAATAAGCAGGAGTGTGAGCAAGGAGGGTTAAGGATGCAAAATCAGGTGTCTTGATGCTTCAGGAGTAAGTTTACCTCTCAGGACTCAGAGGAGAATTGTATCACTGAATTCCCGTGGAGAAAGAGAATCCAACTCATGTGATAAAAAAGACTTTCACAAGGGACCATTTACAGAGGTGTAGGCTGGGTTAAGAGAGACCAAAAACGATGTTAGAATCTCTTAGGAACTAGCAATACAGGAAGGCATTATCATGCCTAGACCTGAAGGGGCAGGAGAGATATTAGTATTGAGAAGCCCAATACGAGAAAGAGCCAGGGAGAAGGGCCCATATAATAGGACCTCTAGTGGTGGAGGGGTGCACCCAATGCCAGAAAACAGCCCAAAGCAGGCAGGATACAGGAAAAAAATGACCTATCCTTTGTCATGCTGCCTTCCTATCTCCTGGTGGTGCCTATCATTGGCCGAGGATATTCTTCAAGGAGCTCTGGTAATAGTGTGCTTAGGCGTCAGTGTCTTACAGCCCAAAGTAGGGCAGGGAACAGCAGGGAATGGATCTGACTCATGCAGGGGGCTGGTGTGTAAAAAACCAGCCTGGGTACTAAGATTTTCCAAGATAAGTTTTAGTACAATTGGATTATTTTTCATTCCTAATGGAGAGCTGAGTATAAAGAAATGACAGTATGATTTAGCAGTCTATTTTTCCCCAGTGATTTTTATGGGCAGACAATTTCCTTTTGATTCATTTTCATTTTGCTTTTCCATTTTTATTGGCACTTAGCTGTTAATGAGGAATTGTACCATTTCCCTCTAATTCTTTCTTTGTCTTGTTTGATACTTCTCCACATTAGGGTTTTGTCAACCACTGTCTAACACTGGCAGCCACTGGCCAAACAGACACGTCTCTTTACTCTGTTAAAGCTTAACATGCGAAACAGTGCAGACTGCCTTCTGTCCTCTCATTTTGAGATGTTCTAAAAGTTAGTAATTCTGACTTTTAGGTTTAAGGAAAAGTGAATTTAGCCTAGGAGAATATGTACTTAACATTAAAGTGTGGGCATTATTTCTGGGTACCTATTTGCTGTCTCTGAAGCATTTGTCATGCCTTGGGAAGAAAGGTAATTAAAACATGGAGAAGCTATTTCCCAATGAACCACTACATAGACTATATTGCCTTTCCTAAGCATGATATTTTGGATTATTCTAGAACACGACATTGAAGTGCGAACAGACTAGGAATAAAACTGAGTCCAGTGTGTGCCAAGTTTGGGCAGTTTATAAACCCAGTGGAGCTTGCTGTTAACGTATAGCTTAGCAAACTCACTCATGGTCTGAGCTGCAAGTTGGGCTGTTTTCTATCTCTTTGTAACCTTTAAGATTCTGGGATTGAACCAGAGACGTCAGCTTGGTTTAGTGAAACAGAATCCAGCTCCCTCTTCGATGCCTTCAGTTTCTTAGGGGAAAATTAGCTATAATTTAAACTACATATATTTATATATATATATCCAAAATTGTTAAATGAAATTTTCAGGGTGTAGCAAGACTTTAAAGTCACCCTTGGATCATACAGTAGACCTATTTGGTTTTATATTTTACCGTTTTTTCTTCCTTTACTCTCTTACCATGTAAACTAACTTCTAGAAATATATTTCAAATTTCGGATAGCTAATCCAACAACAAAGACAATTTGAAAAGATAGAAAAATATTTATTCCTTTTAATTTATAATTTTGTCACTCAGTCTTCTTTGTAACACTTGAGCTAAATGGTTCTTAACATAGTAGCACAGGAAGACATACAAACATATAAACAAACATATTAACATATGAGTATCAGCTTTCCAATTGTAGAGGAAACATTTAGAATAAATACAGAATTCCTGTGTTCACCATCCAGAAGGAGAGAGATGAAAGATTTAAAATACCATGGGAAAAGGGCTATAAAAATACATTCCCAAGGAGGTCTGAGGATGAAGCCTGGGGAGTCAGATGTGGCTTCATTGAGGTACCACCTTTGGGGATGGGTTTTAAAGGATAAATAAAAGTTTGCTTAGTGAACAGGAGAGAAAAGGCATTCCAGACAGAGGGAATGGCATCTTCAGGGAATGATTCTGCCCCTTAGAATGTGGCCTTTGCAGAGAGGGAATTATGAGAAATAAGGCCAGGCATAGGTGGAAGCCAAATCAGGAAGAGTGTTTTGTGCCTGGCTGAGGAGGTTGATATTTATCTGTTAAACAGTTTAAGCAACTGTGATATATTTTAACTATATCTTTGTCTTGATTACATGAGTAATTAAGAACTTACAAAAATATCTCAAAAGTTTCAAAATAGTTGAGGAAAAGGTGAAAATCCGCTTGATCATAACCTCCATTGTTTGTATGTTAGTATATTCATCCAGAGTTTTTCAGTGCAGAGAAGGACTGAGCTAAATCACACCTGATTCCTGACCTACAGAAATGAGGATAATAAATGCTGCTGTTTCAAGCATTAAATTTGGGGGTCATTTATTAGACAGCAATATAGAACTCTAATATACACTTCCTCTTCCTGCCTAATATCTTCACAGAAAACTTTTTGATTGCAGCTGTGGCTACGGCAGCTGGCTTCTCACAGGTATAAGCTGACAGCACCTCCCCTTAGTTGTCTTGTTTGTTTTGCACTTCGTGCCCCAAAACTTCTGACACTACAGGTATAAGACTCCTGTGGGAACTTGCTCACCATTACACGTGTACAAACCTGTGTAGGAGCGGAAAATTAATTTTCCCAGTACTCTTCTAGGTTCTGTGGCTGAGACCCTCCCTCTCCCATAATAAAAGACAGATTAACAGGAGAAAAGAAAAATAATGTTGATTATGTACACCCCACAAAGATATGAAACTCCAAAGGCTGCCAGACGATTGAGGCTTATATGCCATCCTGAGCTAAGGAGAGGGATAGGGTCTGGGGCTTCAAGTGAGGGAAGGTAATTCATGGGAAGGTGAAAAGAGGAAAAGTTTGGTAACCAAAATTGCCCTGCCATGCAGATAAGTCTCTCAGGGGAAAAAGTGATCTCTGGTAATATCTTCTTTCCTGGTACAGGCCCCCATTCTAATGTAAATTTCCCTTATGAAAGGGGTATTACTACTCTTGTTTTCAGAGTTTCTCCTTTATCTGTAATTCCTCAAAATAATTAGCTCATAGTTTCCTTAGGCCAAAGAGGCCTATTTTGGGATGGTCAATTCTGCTACCTGGAAGTACAAGGGAGTTAGTCCTTATGGGGCAGCTCTAGACCCGTGTAAGACAGGAGCCAGCAGAATCATCATTCCTCTGCTGCTGCACAGAGGACGGTTCTGACAGTCTACGTAGACCCCCAGAAGGCCCCAGTGCCGTCAAGCACCAAGTGCTCACAGTGGTGACCAAGTCAGTTATGCATCCTTTATTGGCTTTCTCTCCCACCTGTTAACCTCTTCTCAGAGAGAAATTACTAAAGCTCTTGTCTCAGGCTCTGTTTTTGGTTGGCGTGTGGGAACCCAAGCTAAGATACTTTGTCTCCTCTTAGCATGGTGTTACCAGGTCAAGGACTTGCTAGAATATTGATGGTTCTATTTCTTATATATTGAAGAAGCAAATTTCTAGCATAACCCAGTAAACATATACTCTTCCTTTGGCTTATAATTACACATGTCTCTCATCTCTTTTTCATAGCATTTTCACCTCACAGGCACAAAACCTATTCAGCCCAATATTCTCTCTGACAGACTTTGCTACAACAGCATGTACACTCAGTTACAACTCAAATACACTGTCCTCTTGGATCAAAATGTAGTGGTCCAACTTGAAATGTTTGCAGTGCATCCACCTATGATGTACACCAACTGAAGACCTCTAGCAAATATATTTAAGTTAATTTCATAGTGTGGGTTTGGCTCCCAGTTTATTCTTTTGTTATTTTTACAGAAATATGAGTAAAAGAACACCTCTGATTACTGCTAGAATTGTATCTGGACAACTGCACGTAAACTCTTGAGATATCCAGTCTATCTCAGGCAGTTTCCCAAACATTACTGGTTCCTGTAGAGTTTGTATAATGCCTGACAGCTCTCTGCAGAAAGAAGGTCAAATCCCAGATCCTAACCCCATGGTCTGTGCCCCAGAATCCAGATAATATTCTTTGCAAAAGCTGTCTGTGTCTGTGTATATCTATGTGTGAGAGACAGCATTTTACAACTGACCTTTCAAGAAATTCCACAGATCTATTTTTTTTAAGAAAAATGCAATGCCTCTCTCAGCATTTCCTTATTTAGAAAGAGAAAAGAAAGAAAATTAGTTTTCATTTAAAATCATTGGCAAAATTTCCAAGAATGATAAAAGACTCCTAAATAAAATGTATTTATTCTTGGATTACATAGCTCTCTCTTTCCCTTCCTGATCTCATGCTGAGATAAAACTTTTAATTCTCTCTCTCAACTCTGCTTAGTTTTTATCCCCAAAACCAAGTTGATTGGCTCTCAACTCTATTCGATTTTTTATCCCAAGACTAATGAGGAATTAAAGTAGAAGGGAGAATTGGAGACATTTTCCAAACTAGTCTAAAGAGGCTATTGAAATTGCCTCTGAGCCTCTGAGAGCAACTTGGGGGCTTCTAAAGAATTTAAGTATAAATAAGCAATTTTTCACATAGCAACAACCTTGCTGTGGAAACTAAATGAGTAGCACAACAGCTTGTGGTCATGTATAAATTTGTTCTTTTCTTATCTTTCTTTGTCCTTTTTCTGAAACAGCAAACTCATTCTTAAAGGGCCAGATACTAAATATGGCTTGTGAGCCATACAGTCTCTGTTGCAACTGCTCAACTCTGTCCTTGTAGATTGAAAAGAGCCAGAGACGATATGTAAACAAATTGTGTAGCTGTGTTCTAATAAAACTTTATTTATAAAAAGAGGGCCAGCCTGCCAACTATTTTTTTCCAACCCATGGTCTAGAACAAGAAACTTAAAGAACAATAGAGTGAGGTTACATTGTTTTGTTTCTATGCCATCCTTTCGTCCCAGTGACCCAACCACTATATTTTAGTTTATTAAAATATATGGAAAGAGGAGAGATGTTGTTGTGGTACATATGGAAATAAGCACATAACTTTGAAAAACTTCCAGAACCTGAAACGGGGCTGTCTACACTGATGGATCATCCAAGTTCAGCTTCACAGTGTGTCTGCTGTACTTTGGAAGTTTAAGAAAAATGCTGCTCTGTGTAATGGATAGCTGTGTCAAACACAGAAGTAAATAAAAATGCAAATGGAGCACTGGCTCATACAGATAATGGCTAAATAAAACTATTTCTAAAATAAGTATCTCCTTGACCAAAATAGATATATTCCAGTCTCACAGTAATCAGTATGCTGTCATCCATTCCACAATACATAGCACAGCCCAGTATGTCTGACATGACATTGATAGGCTGAGGTAACATTCAATATTTCTTCCCTCTCTGCCTCATCTAAGGTTTTGTAAAAGATCTTTATAGTCATGTGAACCTCTAAAAGCATAAGTGGAAAGTGTTATACAATTTTTTCTCAGGAGAGTATTCATAACTATCAACAGCTTCTCAGAGAACTCCATGATCCCAAAGTAAGAAAAATCACATCATTAATGAATAAGTGGGAAAAAATGAAACTGTTCACCAAACCTAAATTTTAGTCCAGCTTATAGGGTACGATTGGAAGGTAGCAGAAAGGCTAAAAAAACTCAAGTAAAAATATCCTCTCCATTGAAACCTCAAATGTCACTATGACTTGATACCTTTGTGATCATTATTATATTTTATTTCAGCTCTGTTTTTAAAACGTTGTTTATTTTTAAAATGTTCTTTAAATATGGAACTTGCTTGTGATGAGACTTCACACACACACAAAACAAACAAACAAAGAAAAACTATGGGAATTCTACTTCTGCACCACGATACAGAGAGCTCAGAGTAGGGTTGCCAGTTTTAGCAAATAAAAATATAGTATACTCAGTTAAATTTAAATTTTGTATGGGATTATAGTTATACTAAAAGATTAATCATTGTTTATCTTAAATTCAAATTTAACTGGGTGTTTTGTATTTTATCTGGTGAGCTTAGCTGGAAGGAATATTACTCACAGCATTGCAATGAAAAAGAGCTAAACTAGCTTCAAATTCATGACATTTTTTTAACCTATCAGAAAACTGCAGTTGCAGAATAAATAACTTGCTCAAAATTTTAAGAGAAACAGGTACCTACTGGGAGAGAGGAGACATAAGCACTCACTAACCCAGGTTAAAAGCAACCACACACCAGTGAGGCTTCAGCTAGAATAACTGATGAATTGCTGAAGGCAGGACAGGACTGGGTGGACAGCAAGAAACAGCTAAGAGCCACAGAAATTGGAGAAGCCATACACTCAGTCCTTTTTTTTTTTTTCTATAAACCCCACTGGATGCTCATCCACAAAAAAGAAAGTCTTAAGAAATATCAATTTTAATGCAAACCTGGGAGAGGAGAAGAGGAGCCCTGTGGGAGAAGCAGGACACCTCATCTGTTTCTCCAGTCTCCCTATGGAACAAAAGTCTTAATCTTTGGGGAAGTGGGGAATAACAATGATGTTTTCCTTAGGACACAGATGAAAACTTGCAGTGGGAGGAGGGAAATAGAAAAAGACAAAAAGTTAGTCCTATGTTAGGGGCAGGAATACACACTAGGCCCCAAATTACAGTCAGAGAAGGGGTAGGAGAACTGAGAAGGCCATACTCCTAAGACCCTACCTAAGACTGAGATTTAGTTTTAACAATAGAGGATGTTCCATTCCACTGTCTTCCACCACCAAGGAAAAAGTTCAAATAACAAGTAACAAGAATACTGCGGGGAGAGGGACATCAGAGGAGCAAGAATGTACAAAGAGATCCTCCTGAGGTAAAGTAGAAAGGGAAGACTTAGAGTGCAGGGCCAAACTGACACTGCTCTCCAAACTCTCAGATTAAACACAAGGCATCCACATTTGAAGCCTGTGGGGCATTGAGGGTAACCATAGCAACAACAAACTTCAAACCAGCCCAACTGCTCATTAGATTTACTCCAATGCCCACATTAAAGACCTAATGAAAGGAAAAGTGTGTCTATTTCCAGGCATAAAAACAATTTACCTCAGTCTTTCCTATCTTATACAAGACATTCAGCTTTCAAAAAATATTATGAGGTATACAAAAAGGAAAGAAAGAAGACACAAAGCAAAGCAATAATCAGAACCACATTTAGGTATGACACAGATGTGGAAACCATCTGATAGGGAATTTTAAAATAATGGTGATTAATATGTTAAAAGCTCTGAAGAAAAAAGTAGGCAACATGTAAGATCAGATGAGTAATTTCATCAGGAGAGAGAAACAATCAAATGAAAATGCTAAAAATGAAAAGCACAGTAACAAAGTTAAAGAATGACTTTGACAGGCTCATCAGTACACTTAACTCTACCAATGAATGCATCAATTAACTTGAAGAGAAGTCAATATAAATTACCCAAATTAAAACCCAAAGAGAAAAAAAGAGTGAAAAATAAACTAAAACAAGAGCTGTGGGACAATATCAAACATTTATAACATACACGTAATTAGAAACTCAAAAAGGGAAGAGAGTGAGAACAGGGCAGAAAAAATATTTGAAGAAAAATTGGCCAAGAATTTTCCAGTATTAATTACAGATGCCAAACAGAAAACCAAGCAGGATAAATACTAACACACACACAGACACACACACATCTTCAAATGTCATATTCAAATTGCTGAAAACAAAAGACAAATGTAAAATTTTGAAAGCAACTAGAAGAAAAAGAAACATTACATGCAGAGAGGAAGAAAGAGAACTATGACAACAGATTTCTCATCGGAAACCAGTAAACCAGAAGACAATGAGAGACATCTTTAAAGTGATGGTATCGGGGCTGGGAGGAAATCATCAACCTAGAAATCTATAGCCTGTGAAAATAACTTTCAAAACTAAAGGAGAAAGACTTTCTCAAACAAATACAAACTGATGGAATTCATTGCCAGCAGATCAATTCTATGAGAAACGCTAAAGGAAGTTAATCAGGCAGAAGGAATGTGAAATCAGACTAAAACTTGAATATGCAAAAAGAAATAAAGAGCACCAAAGACCAGGAGAAATTAATATATAGATTAACTATATATAGATAATTAACTTATATCCAGAATATATAAACTACTCTCAAACCCACCCCCCAAAAAAGAAAACACACAGCGCAATTTTTAAAAAATGGGATACGTTTCTGAGCAGATGCTCAAAGAAGATATATGGGTGGAAATAAGCATATGAAAAGATGTTCAACATCAGTAGTCATTGTGGAAATGTAAATTCAAACAGCAATAAGACGGTGATATACAGAATGGCTAACGTTAGGGAAGCTGAGTTAAGGGCAGAGACTCACTCTGGCTATCTTTGTAAATCTTCTGTAAGTATACTATGATCTCAAGATAAAAAAGGCATGGGACCATTTTCCATCGTTGAGACTTCAGTAACAGAAATTGTGGTTACTAGTAGGGAGGACGCCAGAAGAAAGAGGATATTTTTAGGAGGGCTAAAGACACACTTTGGCTAGGGAAGGCCCTTGTTAAGTGCTCCTTAAAAGGAAACCAGAATATGTCACCTCAAAATATCCCTCTTTGACATAAAAATAATTTTGAGCTGAAGGCAATTAAGAAGTAGCAAAAGCAGAGAAAACCTCTCCCTTTTCTGCATAAAGGCAGGATGGAAACTCTTCTTTCACTGGAGACAGACTCTTATCAGCCCAGAGGTGGCACCAGAGGAATCTACAAATTTTACCTCATTAGTTTCCACCCATATATTTACCTTCCCATTTTGCTGCCTTTGGAAGCCTAAAACCGCCTTCCTGTGTCTGTCATGTCTCTACAAATTTAATGTTTTTTGTTGAAGATGTTATATAAGCTGGAACTCAAAGTTGCCATTTTGAATTACTTTCGGTTTAAGTTTCTCCCATGATGCGTACTGCATGCATTAATAAACTATTTTTCTCTTGTCAATCTGTCTTTTTGTTAAAGATCCCAGCTGAAAACATAAGATGGGCAGAGGTAAAATTTTGCCTCCCCTTCACCCACAGGGACTCAAAGATACCCTAGTGACTGATAGCACAAGTATATTCTGGGCAAGTATAAACCTACAAGCTTTGGCAATCACATCTTACTCCCCATATATGATCAAATCTGGGGTGATGAGTTTTCCTTAGTTGTTTCTGTAGTACCTGCTGCATCAGGTATTGGAGTATTGAGAGAACAGAGAGAAAGGCAAGGCAAGGAGTTTCTCAGGAAGTGAACTATCTGGTACATTTAAGTGATCTCGTTTTTCAGTGCTGGTTTATTATAGTGTCCAATAACGAAACACATTTAAGTTTAAAAGTGGTCTATCTTGGTGGTGATTGAGCCTGTCTTAATGACTACCTCCACGCGCAGTTATGGACAATTTTCCTCTTCATTTAAGACAATTCTAAGACCCCACCAGGCAGAAGTTGATTTGGGGCTTCATGTAGATCTGGCTTCACTGATTGGGCCTTTGGTAAGCTCACCTCCTAAACATTATTATCCTTCAGTTTTAAGAGTCCTTTTAAGAAAAATTTAAAATGTTAAAGAATAGTTTTGGATTCAGACTTTAATGTTTAAAATCCTTTTCAGGTGTGCTCACATATAACCACATAACATCTGGTGAATTTCTCAGAAAATGATGGTCTACATAGCCTTTGAATGCAGTTCATGATTCTATCAATTAAATTTAAAATAACCAAAAATATGACAACTTCCTCCACTCATCTCCACACACAACCATCTTTTAGGAAGCCAAATACAACCTTCTTTTTGGCCAATGAAACATACATCGAAAACCACTTTTCTGCAAATGTATCAGATAGACCTATGTGAAGAAGTTCTAGCAAGTGCTCCAAATAATACTTCTCTACATGGAATAAATATGTAGAAAATCACCCTTCGCTTTGTTGAACTAGCTAGGCTTTGTTCTGGGGGCAAAAATTGGCTTTATTTTACTCTTCTTTATAAATTACTCACGCTGGCTCTGAAACTGAAAATTACACCCTGAGAACTATGCTTCTCCTTTCATCACCCATCTTTCTCTCTACTTAGTGAACAGGGAAACCATTTCAATCATAAAATTCTCAGAGGTGTTCCTTGTCCTTCTTACCCTATTTAATTGGCTTAAAATGAATGTTACAATGCTCCACCTGTATATCAGTTTTGACTGAAATCTCTCTCCAGCAGCTTTGCTGCTCCAGACAAGGCAAAGAGCCTCCATCCTCGGGAAGTCATCTTCTGAACGCAGGCTCCTGTGCCCACACCCTACCTCGAGCCTGGAAGAATGTCTTGTACATCAAGTTAGTTCCCTCCTGACCCCTAAATCCTCCCTCGATTCCCTTTCCCGTAAGACACACACGTTCACAGGAAGATTCAGCCTTTGGGTATGTCATTTGTGAGTGAAGTAGACACTTTCACTGGGATGAAGGAGAAGCAGCAGCCAACCAAA
This sequence comes from Physeter macrocephalus, assembly GCF_002837175.3. NCBI lineage: Eukaryota > Metazoa > Chordata > Mammalia > Artiodactyla > Physeteridae > Physeter > Physeter macrocephalus. The sequence continues at coordinate 83,082,118 of NC_041221.1, read as the reverse complement.
GGCAGGGGTCATAACTACTTAGCTTACTGCGTGGTATTTGTCAGTTTATTTTCCTGATTCTTCCTTTGTACTATAGGAATCTTGAGGGCAGGGACTATGTCTTGGTATTGTATCTGACCAAGAATAAATGTTCAGTACATTTAAAAAATTACTTAACAGTACTGTTTAATCTTTGCCACCTACAGCAATAAACAGAAATAAATACCCAACCGAAAAAAAAAAAAGACAAACTAATTGGGGTTTTATCTATACTGGGGATTAATAATAGTGACTGTTTTGGTTCTCTGGCAAAATTTTCATCTAGATATACAAGATATATTATCTATACACAAGAATCTAAAACTCAGCAATGGGAAAAAAAAGGCAGGAAATCTAAGACTGTGGACGTTTTAACTGCTTCTCATAATCAAGAAAATTTTTAATGTGCTACATACCCCTTTTTTCAGCCTATACTTTGGTCATGATGAACTTGGCTTTTAGCCTTGAAACAAAGGTGAAGTAAATCTTTAAAAAGTATCAACCACTTAAACTTGGGCATCCTGGTTTTTGCAAAAGAGAAGTGAAGTCACAAGCAGAGATGAACCATAATTTGGTTTTGTGTTGGGGAGTCAGAAAAATAGAACCTGAATGCTGAAGATCTCCATCCATAATTGAGTATCATTGGCTTTATCTGGAAAGCTACTATCCAACTACCAAAAACCTAGTCGATGTGTGCAGTTCTGCATACATAAACTGCCTATCATCCTGGAGAGTCCATTTTCACTTGGCTTCCTTAACAGACAGTCAGAGAAGAAAGAATAATACCAAGAACCCCACAGCTGCTTCTGCATAAGGCAAGGGTTTTCCATCCATACTGTAGTATTTGGCCACCAAATCACTTTTTACACTCCACAGTGCGTGTCTGCACAGCAAGGAAGGAAAGGGAGTTGGAACCACATGGGGCCACATGAGAAATGGAATTGCTTCTCTTGGCATGAAGTGCTAGGCAATCTATAAAACTAATCCCTGGGACACACCAGCCATTTTTTATTGACTTCAAGTGATCTTAAGGTTGGAACAGCCAAAGTCAAGGTAGATGTTCTTAACATCTTGACACCTATGGCCCAGTCCAGGGGCTGCCAATAGGCCTTTGAGGGAACTTCTGGGGCACCCTTATTTCCCTTTCCATAAGAGACACTGGGAGGACCATATACTGTAGTGATTAATAGCTTTGAGGTCAGGCAAACTTCAATTTAAACATCAGCTCCACCACTGTCTAACCTGTACAGAAGCTTCTCTGAGTCCCAGGTTCTTTATCTATAAAATGAAAATATTAACACTTACCTTGTAGGCTTACTCAGGGAGGGAGGAGGGGATGAAATGAAAGAAAAAGAACCAAAAAACAAAGCCAGCACATAGTAAGCGCTATTGAATAGTAGCTATGATTACATTTCTCTCTTAATGTTTCTCCCTGTTCCCTTCCCTCTCTCTTTCCTATGCGTCTACACTGCCCCTACCTCAGGCTTGCTAGAGACATCTAAGAAGAACCACAGTCCCTGCACAGGCCGCCCCTCTGCCTAGAGACCCCACTGGCCCTCATTCAAGACTTTATCAGCTTCTCAACCACAGGATGGCTTTTGCCAACTTGTAAACAACACCCAAGTGTTTTTGTTTGTTTAAAGGGCCCTCCTTTCTACTGTTAATTGAAGTTTGCTTTCCACCTGGTATAGTTTCGTAAACAATTTGCTTACTTCAGTGAAGTGCACTGTGCTACCCCCAAGACAATCCAAATAATGGGATGCTGAAAATTAGAAAGCCTTAATTTTTTGCTTGATATTGAACTTTTTCCTCAGGATGAGAACTCTTAGGATTTACTCTCTTAACTTTCATATGTAATGTATAGCAGTGTCAGTTGTATTTATCATGCTGTACACTACATCCCTGCTACTTACTTATCTTATAACTGGAAGTCTGTATCTTTTGACTGCCTTCATCCAATTCCCCCCTCCCCTCCCCTCCACCTCTGGTAGCCACAAATCTAATCACTTTTTCTATGAGCTTGTTGGTTTGTTTGTTTGTTTTTGAAGTATAATTGACCTACAACACTGTATTACTTCCTGTTATACAACATAGTGTTTCTATACTTTTCAAAATGATCAACACAGTAAGTCTCGCTACCATCTGTCACTGTACAAAGTTATTACATTATTACTGATGATATTCTCTACACTATACATTTCATACCCGTGACTCATTTGTTTTGTAACTGGAAGTTTGTACTTCTTAATGTCCCTCACTTATTTCTCTCTTCCCCTCACCCACCTCCCCTTTGGCAACCCTTGCCACTGCGTTTTTAACTAAACTTTCAGTGTTCCTAAGGAAGTTTGCTAAATGAAGTAAAAGAATAAGCACTATGATTGGAGAGGCAGAATAGAAAAACAAAGAGCCTTATAACAGAGACTTATATAGTTCTTAAATTAATTTCTTAATTCTGAAGTCAGTGCTTTTTGTGATGCCTTGTGTTTTTCTTTTAAATTTTTTTGAAGTTTGTAATTTGTGGAATCGAAGGTTTTCTACCTATAAAAGTAGCAGTTGTTTTTTAACACCTACAATCATAACCAATGAACTGAGCACTGACTGGAGTAGAAATGGAGACTTCAAACTTACAGCCTAGATATGCCCAAGAGCATATTTTTTCAGTTTTCAGGTTTTTTCCCCTCAAAACTTGAACCATTATTTCAAAATCAGAAATTTTGCATGTAAAACCTAGATTTCTATTCTCTTGTTTAAAAGCCAGATTATGACAATTGTAGAGCAACATTATCCTATGGTGACAATCAACTTAAGCTGAGTAATGACTGTGTCCATTAAAAAAAAAAAAAAAAAAACTTTTCTTGTTTAGTTAGAAGGACCAGCACTGCTGTTGAGCTGGGTGTGGGAGATGGAAAAGGAAGGGAAAGAGTAGGACAGGAATCAGACCTATGTGACGGCATTTACCTGGGCAGTGGACTTGGGAGTGAAGGAGGTTACAAGAGGAGGGAATAAAAACAACAAACCACTCATCACAAGAAAAAAAAAATGTTTTTCTGTATCTTTTATGTTGTAACTATACAAGATGATGGATAGTCACTAAACTTATTGTGATAACCATTTCATGATGTATAGATGTCAAATCATTATGCTGTACACCTTATAAACCTTTTATAAACCTATACGAGGCTGTATGTCAATTGTTACCTCAATAAAACTGAAAGAAGAAAACAGTATTCCAAAGATTATCTCAAACAAAACTTACAAAGTGTTCTCATGTATGAAAAAGGATAATAAAAGGTAAGGAAGACAAATAAGGGGCATTTACGGAGAGTGTGAAGATTTTTTCTTTTCCATGCAAATTGCAACCAAGTCAGATCTCTCATCTACAAATGAGACTAAAAGTATGTTAGAGAGGAGTAAATAAATTGATAGAGCATCTAGGGCCCTTGAACAGTACCTGACACGTAGCAAGAGCTCAATAATTGTTGACAAGCATCATCATCCAATAAGAAGACAAGGAAAAATAAACAAACTGGACATTCTACCATGCAGCTTTACATAAATACGTGTATGACCTGTGTGTTTGGAAATGTTGCCGCTTCGTATTTAGAAGGCTTACAAATTCCTACCTTAATAATGCAATCTTCTGTGGGTGTTTGGCAATCCAAACAATATGTTTTGGCTATTTACATACAATTTATGCTATTGACCTTGCAGTCTTTTTCCAGTCTACTAATTCTCCTGACACACCATCCGGAAAAAAATAAAATAAAATAAAAAATCACAAAAACCTAATAATCTAGTGAGAAACTTTTCTTCATGTGATATAAAGTATCCCTTGTAACTGTGCTGTTCTGGTGGTTCCCTTCAGTAAATAGTACTTATTAACTGTGGAAACCATATTTATATGCCTTGGTAAACAATGCATTATTCTGAGAACCTGATTTAGTAAATACTGTGGTCTGTGGGATTTCAGTACAAAATTATGACAGCAAATACAGAAGGAAATCTTTATAGCTTTTATCTATATTTCTAGAAGCAGAGAGATTTAAAAGTCCTTTCACAGTATACTTGATCGAGTTTCAGAAAGTGGAAAAACATTTGTAAATGATATTTAAGGAAAGTAAAACTGCTTGCAAGGTTTACTGTTTTAAAAACAGATTTAAACTAAGTAAGAGGAAAATTGAGTTAGAGATTCCAGACGGGCATCTGACCACACACTTAACTTCATATTAGTGATTAAAAATAATAAAATTATGTATCCAATAGTAATAACATTTATTTTTTAGGCAAAACTCAATATAAATACATCATTAATTCATATACAATAAAATAGAACTGTACACCTATTTAAATACAAACACTTACAGTTTTCTAACATCAGTCTCTTTTTTAAAAAAGCTGAGATGAAATTTGGAAGACATTCACTTTCAAAAAAGTTAAGACTTCAGCTTGGTCTCCTTAAGAGTTACAGATTTTCAGACTTGGAGATAGTCTTACATAATCAAGCAAACTCTAAACAAAATGGACAGCCTTGAAAGATAACTAAGAGTTAAATTCACAAGTGTGAATTTAACTATAAGTGTTCTATCCTTCTTCTCCATGGTAATTATGGCAGGGAATTGTGGGACATAATGAAAACATGTACGTGTTCAGGCATATACACTGTGGGCATTTACAAGCTCAAAAACTGTATTTGTGGGGAAGATAGCTAGACTGTACAGCCCTCCAAGGTTTATTCATGCAAACCTCCAAGACATTTCAAAGAGGTCTCTTCTCAGATAATTTCCCTAGTTGTTTAAAATTGTTCTCATCTGAATATGAATTTTCTGTTGCTGTGAAAAGTTGTTGTGTTTCCTCCTATATATTACTATAAAGAGGGAGGAAAAACCCCCATGATATGCTGAGAGAACACTATCAGAATATGATTGCTAAATGACCCCTGAGCATTTTCCATTTCCCAACACATCATTACAGTGAGCAGCATTTTAGGGTAATTGTCAGATACATGTAAATCCTCTCAGAGTCTCCTTGCAGAATTAACAGCAAAACACTACCTGTGGTCAATCCACTCCACCCATCCTCTTCCAGCGTAATCACGGGTAGCTTGCCCCAGAGCCACGAGGGCAGCTTCCAGACCACAGACTCATGAGGGAAGTGTGTTCACCTGTGATCTCAGATGGCATGGACTTAGGGAAAGGTTTCATCCTGGTTAATAAGGTTCTCCTATGGAGGTGAGGAGGTAAGAGAGGAAGGGTAGCATCTCCTGGATGTGAAGGAGAAATAAACTCCTCTACATCCTCTGGCCGTTTTGTGGAGAGAAAAGTCAGCCTTTATCCAGTTTGAACAGCTACCAGAAAAGGGGACCACCATTGCCCCAGAGGGCACACATGGACTTTCTTCCTCCTGCTGCATTCACTGAGGGGAGGGCATCTGTCAGGAGGAAAGCTGGCCACCCGAGGTCAAATGTTTCCACCTCCACCCCGAGTGGCCAGAAGCTGTATAAAGTGCACCTATACCACGGTTAGAAGAGGGGAAGGAACTTCCTTCACTAAGGAAGCTTCCAAAAGAAGTTTTTTTGCACATTTGTGACAGCCTCCTTTTCCTAGGGAGAGTGCCAGGCATTGTGAAGTTTCCATCAAGTCCTATAAAGATGTATTAGTGAAACTTAGACAAATTATTTAATCTGGTCACTGAGTCTGATGGCCCCAATATACAGCACATGGGGACAATTTCCCACCTTTGTATAACCCAAAATAAGAGAAAGAGGAAGAAATTTAGCGCATGTCGATGACATGTCTTGCACATGCCTTATCAGTCTGATCACTTCATGGAAGCAATATTCTACTTACATACGAGCATATAAAACACATTGCTCTATTTCTAACCTAATGGCCACTGCTCAACAATTAGTGATTATCTAATAGCTTGATTTCTTGGCTTAATGAGGTACTTTAACGGAACTGGAGCTCAGCCCTCCTTTTATTCACTGACCTTTTATAGTGACCTTAACAAATTCAATGGCAATTTATCCCAGGGTTCTTTCAAGTGTTCAAAACATTTATAAATCTTTTCTAGAGTCTGACAACATTCTATAATGTAAACCTAATCTCTTCAGGCTGAGAACCTCAAAATCATTCCATAATAATATGAGCGCTAAGCAGAGGCATCTGACCCTCAGACAAGCCAGTCCTGCAGTCTTCAATTAAAATATTATGTGACCCTATGAAGGGATGTAGGACTCCTGAGTAAGATATAATTTCCCACAGCCTCAAAATCCCTTAAACGGTGGTGGTGGTGTTCATGGCTCCTATAGCAAATAAGGAAAAATGGGTTTCCATGAAATTTAGCTAACTGCTTTCAATATACACGTTTGCCACTAGCTATTTTCAGGAAGGAGAAAAGGATCCATTTTATTCTTATACAATTAAGATGTCCTTTTGTGTGAAGATTTTAAACCTTAGACTATCAGAACTATCATTTTCATATAATTAAAGGAACCACAACATTTTAAGAGTGTTTAAGAGGCCACAACATTTCTCCACTTCCATTTGATTGGGCAAGAAAGGTTAGATTTTTCTATCTTGGATCCTAGGGGCTTGAACAAAAGTTAACTGGCAAATGTTATAAGGAGAGAGATTTGATGTTTAAAAAAAAATTGCTAACAGTTAAAACAGTACAAAAGGAGAGTGAGTTCCTTCTGGAGGTGGTAAGTCCCTCTGTGTGAGTGTGTGTGTGTGTGTGTGTGTGTGTGTGTGTGTGTTCAGGTATAACCGAAGATACACCTGGGGTTGAGAGGGAGGGCAGATATAGTATTTATCCATTCATTGATCTTTTCTTGAGAACCTGCTATGGGTCAATTATTGCCTCGACAAAGTATGAGTTCTTTCATGCTGAAGGAGTTCCTCAGAAAATACACACTGAAGAATTTCAATGAGCGCTTTCTCTTTCTACCATTTCTATGGAGGTTTACACCAAATGTCAGTAGATCACTTAATAGTTCAAAGTATTTATTTTAAACTCCATTAGGACCCATTAAGGATCAATAACATCAATCCATTTGAGTAGAAACCTGTGTATGTGAATAAGCGTATTTCATATCTTTCTCTGTCTCTGTCTCTCCCCCCTCCACCCTCTCTCCTCATTCTATTTTTACTTTGTTCATTCAACACATTATAACAAATATATAATATTTAATAAAAATCCCCATGTAATGTTTACTTACAATTGTCTTTGCTTTACTATTTTCATTAAATAAGATTTTACTTCTAAAATTGAGTGATTATTTTTTAATCGAGAAAAATCAAAGAACTCAAATTTTATTTAGCCCTGAAGATAATTTTTAAAAGCAGATTAAAAACTAAAATCATGAAAGATACTCCAGATTTCTATTTTTTAATTTTTTACTTAATACTTACTCATATTCAAAAGTCTATTTTCATCCTTAAAAGTTGTTCCTAGTCATGGGTAATATGTTGAGGCTTCACATTGTGGAAAACCTTTCAATCAATGTCCTCACATTGTACTTTTTTATGAAACAAGAAGACTCCAAAACTAGAACTTGTTCTAGACCCATTTATCATCTTGTACCATGACCTGTGACAGCTTGTACCTTTTGGTTAACATATCAGATTTTAGATCAGCCCCATAGAATGAAAAATAGGCACTGTAATTTTAAAATTTCTAGACAATGACAATGCTTAATGCACTGACAGTCTGTCCTTGGAAAGATGAAAATAGAGAATAACCTGAGTAATGTAACCTCTTTTTTCAGTGACACCACTGACAAAATATGTGATCTGAAATGTTTCTTAAACTCAGTTTCCGCATCTGTGAACTCTTCACCTAACTAATACACTAGACTGTCATAGGACAGTGGAATCAAAAACACTTTGGAAAGAAATCAGTGTATCACAGACTCCTGATTTGGACATTTGTGCAAAGAATTCTTATTTTTTCATTTTAAATTTTATTTATTAAAGAGTTAAATATTGAAACAAAGAAATAGTGAAATATGACACTAAAATGATAAAAATGAGCAAGATGTGGGGAGCCATGGGAGAGAAGATCAGATGTGGTTGGCAATTCCTAGGAGAAATAGTCACAATAGGCAAAAGCTGGAAACAAGTCAATCAATCATCATCTGATAAATGGATAAACAAAATGGCCTAGCCACATAATGGAATATTATTTAGCCATAAAATGGAGTAAAGTACTGTTACCTGCTACCACATGGCTGAACGTTGAAAACATTATGCTAAGTGAAAGAAACCAAACACAAAAGACCACATATTGCATGATTCTATTTATATGAAATAACCAGAATAGGCAAACGTGTAGAGACAGAAAGCATATTAATGGTTGCCAGGAACTAAGGGGATGGGAGAATGGGGAGTGACTGCTTAATAGGTATGGTGTTTCCTTCTGAGATGATGAAAATGTTCTAAAACTAGATAGTAGTGATAGTTGTACAATATGTATTTTTAAATGGTAAATTTTATATTATGCATGTTTTATCATTAAAACTATATATAGTTATATAGTTGGTAGCATAGGCCAGAGCCAGATGGTGGCCAGAAGAACAATTTGGGAGGCTATTGTACTGGCCCAGTGTGGTAGGCAGGCAGAATAATACCTACCTCTTCCTCCTCCACAAAGATGTCCACATCCTAATCCCTAGAACCTGTGAATATGTTGTGTTACATAGCAAAGGGGAATTAAAGTTGCAAATAGAATTAAGTTTGCTAACCAGCTGATTTTAAAATAGGGAGCTTGTCCTGAATTATCTGGGTGGGCTTGATGTAATCACAAGGTTCTTAAAAGTGAAAGAGGGAGGCAGAAAACAGTCAATGTCAGAGCTAGGCAGCACGAGAAAAGCTTGACTGGCCATTCCTGGTTTTGAAGGTGAGTATAGGGGTCACTTAGCCAAGGAATGTGAGCAGCCTCTAGAAGGTAGAAAGGGCAAGAAAAAAGATTGTCTCCTATAGTGTCCAGAGGGAACACAGCCTACAGATTCACTTTAGACTTCTGATTTCTAGAACTGTAAGCTAATAAATTTATGTTGCTTTAAGCCACTAAGTTTGTGGTAATTTGTTACAGTAGCAATAGGAAACTAATACATTATTCTACTACTGATCTGGATTAATGAATTTTACTATTTCTTGGTTTTTCAGTTTTTTAATTTATAGTGTGGAACTTGATTTTAGCCCCTTTGAAACCCATTTTGTACCCTGACTTCCAGAACTGTAAGCTAATAAATTTGTTTTGTTTTAAGCCACCAAATTCATAGTAACTTGTTACAGTAGCAATTGGAAACTATTAAACCTACTAAGGTATGACAGTGGACTAGATTAAAGTGGATGTTGTTGTATGGAGAGAAATAGATATATTCAAGAGATTTTTATAAAGTAAAATTGATCAGGATTGGTTGTAGTTTTGAAATGGAGATTGATAAAAGAGAAAAGGGACATTAGAAACACTTGGATGTTTCCAAGATTTCTAGAATGAGCAAGTTGGTTGATGGTGGCATCATTCTCTGACATAAGAAGCCCTGCAGGAGAATTAAGTTTGGGGGAGGAGGTCCATGAGTACAGTTGTACTCTTGTGCAATCACTAGCACAAGACCAAATAGAGATGTCTACCATGCAGGTAAAAATCAGAAGAAACAGGGAAGGTAGATCTGGCAGCTGAGAGAATATAGATAGAAAATGAGGCCACAGGGGCAGAGCAGACTCACTAGTGTGTATGTATAAAATGAAAAAAGAAGATGGTCCATGAGGAGCCCTGGGGAAGTCAAACATTTAATGTAGAGACACCTTCCAAGGAGAGAAGGTGATACTGAGGAGGGAGACTAAGAACAGTAGCCTGAGGGGAGGACATCATCCCTTGGAACTAGCCACTTAGACCTTGGAGTCTAGAGCAGGAGTAGTTGTGATAAAGTGGTGGGAATAGAACCTCTATCAGAGTTGATTGGGGAATGAGTGGGAGGTGAGGAAATGGCAAAGTGAAGACAACTGTTCCAAGAAAACTGAAGAGAAATGGAGAGAAGGGCTGGTGTTTTCCAAGTCACAGAGACAGCACTAGCCATGCTTTGGAATAAACCATAAGAATAGTGTGTGAGTGGGGCCATGAAAAATGGGGTAGGTGAGAACACTGACTACTTAGGAGATGGGTTAAAAGGATGCCGTGTGAATGTCTTTGAATACCACAAATCCAATCCACGCTGCCCAACGTAAGTTAAGTCCGGGCTGTGTCATTATACTTCACAAATCTAGGAATGTGCTGATAATTTACTGATTTATTTGAAGGTAACACTGTTGTTAATAACCTGTCTGCCAGATCAGTGAATAATTAACTAGGATTCTGGGCTTTGCTTAATGCATCTATTTGCTTTCTACACCTAGGGAATGTAGAAAGCACAGTCTCAAGGGTTGTCACGTGCGAGAGAAGAAACAACCTCAGAACTAACATAGAAACTCACACTAACATGTGAAAAATTCTGTTGGTTTCCACCCAAATAAATAGGAGACCATAAACCACCAAGACGGTTTCTCACTTATTTTAAAAGCCTACTACTGGCAGAAAAGCTTCTGGATTTCATTTTTTTTTCCTACAAAATGGCATGATGTTTCTGCTTTCTTTCCCCATCAATATGTGATTTAATGTAACAGGTACCACTGAAAACTGCAACATTCATTTGGCCGTAACAGCCAAGAGTTTGCTGATTTGAGCCGTTGGGAAAGGCATTCTGAAGGGCTGGCATTCTGCCACCAGTTCTATGGTTTGGAAGCACCTCCAAAATTAATCCTTACTCTACTTGCATTCACTATGCAACACTGCCAAAATATTGTTCATCTGCTGGAGTTAAGTACTCAGTGAAAGCCAGAGGTAAAATTGCAACCTGGATAAATCATAAAAAGACTTGAAGCAAGATACACATCTGTCTGGTTTGCATTTTTCACTTTTCTCGCTAGCCTGACCAATTCATAATGGGTTCATCCTTCACAACTGCTGAATAGTGGGGTATCAGCAAGATGGCAGTGGCTATGAAATCAAGGGAGTAAGGATGGCACTGACTCTTTCACTACCCCTTCAACAAATTATATCTGAAATTGCAAAGAAGAAAAAAAAATAGTGGGGGAGGGTTTCTGTGAGAATTTAGTCACTGTCATGTGAAGGATTAGTTTTTGGTTTGTGAGAACAGAGCTACTCCCCAAATCATAGTCTCAAAGAGACCACCACTGCAAAAGTTAAATCTTTACCTATTTTTAGCTCTTTATGTTTTTTTTAATTCAACTAAGAATTGTTTTCCAGTGTAATTACATTGAACTCTGACACTTCCGTTTAATATATTAGTGGAACTTATTCAGAGCTGAGACCAGGAGGGTAAAAGAAATAGAGACATTACCTAAAATAAGAGTCATCTTAGAATTAAGGTGGGAAGGTAAAGAAGAGTTATTCTAGATATTAGTTTCCTTCTGGATGCACCCAAAGAGATGAATTTGCACTAAAGCTATAAAGTCTACTGGAGGACTAGTTTCAGAGTGTTATAAAAGCTGACTTCTTAAAAGTCAGAATTTTGTGAAATTGAAACACCTTTATAATTAGTAAGTAACCTGTCAGAGAAAACTTTCTAAGTATTACTCATTTACTGAGTAATTTTAATAGGATACAAATAGGAAATAATTTTATTATTTCTCATAAATCTCCTCTTGACCTGCTTTACCAACAATTAATTCCCTCCTCTAGATAAAACCTTTTGAAGACACCATTGCATTGTCAAGAAGACCCATCCAGGTGATTTCAAAACTTTGATCTCTTATCCAATTTAAAACTTCTCCCCTTCCTCAGCTCAGAAATGAGCACCGGGGGAGGGGAGTAAGCTTGACCAGCTTCTTCACTGTTTCTCCCCTGTGCTCCTACAGTTCCTCCTGTACTTAGCAGATTCCTTCGGCGCCTCCACAGCTTACTGAGGGTAGGAGGGGAGATGAAACTCAGAGGTCACATTCAATTAGGACATCTGTAATCTGGTATCAGGACTCTCTGTGTGTCAAATAGCAAAACATCAGCTTTTTCTCAGATGGGCAAACACACTTTTTCTCCCTACCCAGCAGGGAGCTCTGAGAGCAGTTCCCTGGTGTGGCCCTACTCAACATGCAAACATAATTTTTAGAGAGTTCTATTACACATTTCAAACTTGAACAACCTTTTATAAAAAAATTTTAGCAGGCTGAGCATCCAGAAAAAAATCTGTATTTTGCTTATTATGATTCCTTTTCTATATATTTAAAGAAAATCTTGCCCCCTCTTCTGTGAAAAATGATTTCAAACCATGAAAAATCAATCCTTCAACCCTCCCCACACTCCCAACACCAAGACACAGGATGAGGATAACCCCTGAGAATTTTCTCCACTGTGTTCCACATGGTTCTAGCTTCCATCTTGAGTATTGGTCTAGAAAAGTCAACACACTGATAGACCTGCTTTTATAGATTGTATGAAACACTATGACTAAAGACTGCTGGCAAAAAGATCTAATTCATCTGTTAACAATGTTAAATGATCACTGATTCAAGCCCTTGTACAGAAAAAGGGGCACTAATTGTGTAGAAATTCTTATTTCCTGCCTTGCAAGTGAAAGAACTGAATTCGTCCAACTGGAGGATTGCAGCAATTGTTTCCAGAAAGTTTGAGTAACTGCCAAGCTGTAGCACTGATGTACTAAAGACTGGTCACATTTAAGCAGTGTATCTCTTCACTTGGAATCGGATTTGTCTATCATGCCACCACCACACAGAGTGGTTGATTCCTGTCTTTCAAAAGTCCCAACTGGTGGACTGGAAATCCACCAATCTATGTAGAGTGATGGATTCCAGAGACTGAATATAGAATCTCAAAGGCAGTGAATCTTAAGTCCAGTCTGACAAAGATTGATGGTATGGCAACTGGGAAAGTTGCTTCACCTCTTTGGACCCCAGAATTCTCACCTATAAAAGAAAGAGCTGGACATTGATTCCTAAGGACTCTTGCAACTCTAACATTGAACAATTCCAGGAGTAAGAGTAAATTTGTTGTACCATTACCAACCAGGAAAGTTCCCTGGAAAATATATATACTGGACGAGAGAGGTAGAAAAAGTTGACCAGAATTGTATAGATTGGCCCTAGAATTGATGGGAAAAGCACTCTCCCTTGTGATGTTTAGACAAATGGGCCAAAACTAAGACATTTATTTAAAAACACCTAAGCTCCTCCAATTCTGTGGTAAGTCTCAGGTTGGAGACTTTTCTTTCAAGTGTAATTGAAAGTCTTACATTTTATATTCTTTCACTAAGGCTCAGATATCTTTTTACCAGACATTTCTAAGAACATGGATAAAATGTGATTTCAAAATCCTAGTACTCCAAAACCAAAGAAGTCTTGATTTTAAAGACAAAATTGTGTGCAGAACAGTTTCTTTTGCTTAAAATAATAACTTTCTACCGCAAATGAATATACACAGCACTAAGCTAAGCTATATAAAATATTAACAGAAAATTTTCTCATGAAAAAATTATGTATTTCTAACTTTGGAGATCTAGTCACAGTCAATAAAAACTCTATAAATATATACCAAGTTCTTAATTAATTGAGCACATTATATCCACCTCTTCTAAATCTTCTCACTATAGGAGACATCATCAGTTTTGAAGATTTTAATCTAAATTCAAAAATAATCTAAAAGATAGCAACAATTGTTTTCCACAACTGCTGATATGACAAGGAGTAAGTAGAAACTGGCAAAGCTATGTAGAATCGAGTCAAGAAATAGAGTGGGTTTGTAGTGGAAATGAGCCTTTTTAATAATTATCATGAAAGATGGCATTATCTGACGCTCTACATATCTTTAAGAATTAGAAAGCTATGAAATGGGTCAGGTGCAACACCATCGGGAGATGGAAATAGTTAAGCATGAATACACCTTTATAGCTTAAAGATTCTATGTGATATGAAATTCAAATATAAAATAAAGCAACTGGATTTTCTCTGAAAGCACAGATTCTGGACCCCCTTCCTGCAAGTCAGAGGTGAATAAATGACACATTATCCAGTTCACCGAGTGACTAAAAGATTCATCTCCTTCCAGCTCTATATGGCTTGCCAGATACTCAAAGGGGAGTAAAGAATAACTGGGCTAATGAAACAAAAGATGTTTTATTTTAATACATTTGACCACTAACAGATTCCAAACTGATATTTCTTTTTCAAAGAATGATTTAAGAGGAAATCAGATAGCATCAGAAAACATTTTTAGCACATGATTCGCCTCTGTACTACCTTCCACCAGCTCATTCTCTTGCCCTCCCCGCCAACCCCCTCAAAACACCAACCAAAATCGAAACCACTGGCGCCTTCGCACAGAGGGGAAATGTGTATGCTGTACAGATGTACTGCTACCTTTGGGATTCGAATCACCCAAACAATCTGAGCTAATTACATCAACTGATGTAACCTAAATCCTTTAAAAGAGATGTCTGGCTGTGAAGAATTTTGAATGGATATTTAAAGCTTTCCCTAGCCCTCTGGAGAGAGTCTGAAATTAGGAAGATATTTTTTACCTAAGGAGAGCAGTCCATCTTTGCAAATTCAACATTTCCATGCTCTTTACTCACTCATATTTTTCTATATTCTTTTTAAAGTTAGACCTTTTCTAGAACCTCCTAATAATGCTGGTATGAAACTTTCATTATTAAGAGAAGGGAAGATAGTATTTTGCCAATAAGGCAGCAATAAGTCATGTGATATAAACAACAACACAAAAATCAGCATTATCCTAATAATCTTCTCCACCAGGCAAAGGCAGTTCTGTAATGCCATTTTTTCCAATTATTTTCTCATAAAGGGTAGGTGATCTCAATGGTTTCCTGAGCTCTTTTCTGCTGACCGTGTCCAAGGGTAGCTATCAGCCCCAAGAATCTGTTTTCTCGTGCACAGATGGTGGGACTGATTGTTCTGAAAACAATTTCTTGCATGGCCACCCCTCCAAAATCACCCAAAGCAAAATCCATCCCACACTTCTGTATTTACACACTGAGAAAAATCTCCAAGTTTCTAAGGACTTATGGTATCACCGGCATGTTTTTGGATGGTGGAGACAAGCCATCCTAAATACTGCCTAAAACATTTTAGTTTGCCTAGCCATGACTGCACTGGAAAATTAGAGCAATGGCCTGGACACTGAGTAAAGAAAACAGCATCATTAAAATACAGTAATTCTGTAATTCTGTCCACTAAAACAAATGCAGGTTTACGGTACTCAAAATGAAAACCTGCCATGTTGGCAGAAGAATTGGTGAGAGTGAACATGAGCATAAATACATATCTAGTAAAGATACCTATGAGACTCATCTTTTTACAATTCCAATTGTGGAATAGGGTTAAATCATAAATACAACTTAGGAAATTCAATTAAAGCTGACAGTGCATACTTAACTTATGTGCTTGTAGTAAAAAGGTCATAGTTCAGTGAGCTAAGGGGAAGAATGTCAGGTTTAACTTAGCATTCCATGTTTATAATATTCTAATAATGCAGACAATTTAAAGGGCATCTTTCCCCCCCAAAAATCCTAAATGGTGAGTGGAAGAAGACTGGTAGAGAGTTTCACAGAAAAACATAATGCATTCAGGAAGAATTCATCAATACCTAAAATACGGTATCTGATCATACCTGAGAGCCACGAAACAGTATGTCAAGAAGGAGTAAATAAATGTCCCATTCAAGTAAAATGACTGGAAAATAGCCACAGGCTAACAGGAGCCCACATAGTCCCTCATTAGTTTATGATGTATTCACTTTAAGGGGCTATCAGGGACAGATATCCCCTCTGAGGACATCTGGGTCTCTGGGGGTACAGGTCATACTGATGAGTCAGCCACCATCCTCTGTAAGCGGTGCAAAGATGAGGCCGCTTGGAAATCCTACATGATGGTTTGGTGATGCCAGTTTTAGAGCTCTGGATAAATATAATTTCTGGCCATCACAATGATTCAAATAAAATAGATCTCTCAGTGTCTATCTTACTCTGAATCTTGGAGGTTGCGGGTATGTTTGCACAGGTTTAGTTGCAAGTGATAAAATGCAAGTAAATCTAAGCTTAAGCAAAAGAATTAAGTTTATTAGCTCATGTAACTGGGATCTGAAGGGACAGAACTGGGTTTAGGCCAAACTGTTTGCAGGGATCTCTTGGTATCTCAACTCCAGTTCTCTTTGCTTGACTTTGTTCTGCATGTGGGTTTTCTTCTCCTGGAAGGCAAGATGACTACTGATAGACACAGACTCAAAATTTTCCTAGTTTGACCTTAGCTAAACTTACCCACCTACATACATGAGAGAGACAAAGTTTAGCTTAAACTTCCCTCAGTTTAGCAATTGTATAAAGCAAGAAAGATATATGTCTCCCAAGAAAGGAGTGTTGCAATGAAAACAGCAGGTCCCCTAAAGTAAATCTAGTGAGCCAGTGTTTGAAGCTAGGGTATCCCTTCAGGACACTCCTTCAAGGAACTAATATCAAGCACAGGCTCAGCATGATTATGTCAATATTTCTTCAGAAGACAGCATCAAAGCATTGCCACCAACACATACACCTACACGTACACACACACAATTGGGAAACCTTCTATATTGGGCAAGCCAAAATGGATTGGAACTATCAACCAGATTCCCCTTCTCTCCTACTCTACCTCCATTCTTCAATCAGTGATAAGGGAGAGCAGATGAGCAGTCCTGCCATCATCCCTGCTTTCCCCACAATAAGATCTGTGTTTTTAAGGAAAAATAGAGTTCTAAAATTCAACAATAATAGTGATTGTTGCCTATTGGTGATTAAAAAGAAGAGTAAAAATGACATATCTAGCAGTCAGCTGTAGAAATTGGAATTCAACCGTTATAAAACTGAAGGGCAGAGTACACACTCATCCTACATGTGAGCAAGAACTTTAGGAGATGACAGGTCCCAACAGTGTGTGCTACATTTTCCCCGTTTCCTTAGGGGTCAAATTTTTCCATGCCGTTTCTTAGCCCAAAGACAACTCCTAGAAGCTTTGACAAAACCCATTCAGTCAAACAAGCCATTTTTCCCCAGTGACCTATGAACCCAACAGGTTTACCAGCCAGGTGAAAGGGTTTAGATCTGGACTGTTTACTTTGAGCTCACCTAAATCCAACCAAATGCCATCAAATCTGTCTAACTAGAAAATTTGCTTCCAGGAAAGATACATCTAGCAAAAGTCTGTAGAATCTGTGCATCTCTAATCAGGGTAACAGAATGTCTCCTTTCTGTGTATCCCAGTTCAGGACCATTGTGGCTATGTGTAACACTTAGCAGTTTAAGTTAGTGCAAATTCAGTTTCATGATATGTTCAATTTTTATTCTATTTTGTCTAAAATAATTTCTATCCATTTATCTTCTACCTAACTCCCCTCTTAAATGTCACTACATGCCAGCTGATTATTGGCATGTAGTGACAATGAAACTGAAACCTAATCTTCCAAATTAGGTTTCTTTTCATTCAGTAGTAGTGTAGCTGTTCTGGGCCTCTCTTATTAGTAGACAAGCCAATGTTAAAATGTATTAGCAGAACTGGCACAAGAATATCCAACACTACCAAACCTCATTAAAGGTCCTTGAATGGATCAAACACAAAAAAGAAAAACAAATTTTATATCGGTCAATGCAAATGAAAATCAATTATATAAGAACTGTTAAAGGTTTATTTTGTATATTGAGGGAATTAGTTCTAAAAACAAAATTACCCTCAAAATTCACACTGACAAATGTATTTTTTGATGGATGAAGAAGGCTTCCTTTAAGTGCTTATAATACGTAGATTTCCAGAAAGGAAGGAGACATCAATGTCTGTATGAGGAATTTAGCCTGTGTGTGTGTGTCTGCTTTTGTCAATTTTTTGGCTTATGATATTTTACAAAAATATTGTGAAACAGAGGGGACTTTTCCTGTGAGAATCTGGCAAGATTAGAGCTGAGTTGATGCTCCTAATTCTGGGGTTCAGTGAGGCATGCTGGAAAGGTTCCCAATTTGGAGTAAGGCAGTTCTGGATTGAAATCTCAGGTATACCCTATACAACCCACATATTTTCAGCAAGTTATTTAAACTCTCTGAACTTTAGCATTTTCACCTGCAAAACAGAGACAACACTTATGGTGTTGTTGCAAAGACTGAATAAATTACTGCCTTTATGGTGGTTAGCATGATTTAAACAAATTAATTCTATAGTATTATTTTAGAATCTTAGAGTTGGCAGAGAGTTCATTTAGTTCTTTTAGTCCAACTTTGACCCATTGCAGGAGTTAGCCACACAAAAGTTGACTGACAGACAGTGCTACAACCACCAGTGAAGAAAAGCTCGGTGTCTCAAATGTAACCATTCCATTTATATAAATATTTCCCTTGTAATAAACCCCCAAATTACCTCCCTATAACTCATATCTAAAGCCCTTATTCAATCTTCTAGCATTAAATAGTACATTTAACCCTGTCCTTTTATGATAAATCTTAAATATTCAAAGACTATCAAATTCAAGAAATTATTAGAGCTGTCCTCCCCCCTCCCACAAAATGTATTTTCTTACCAAAACTAAATATTTTCATGCCCTGTTTCAAGATCTTTGGATATTCTGGTTGCTCTTCCCTACATGTATTCCAGTTGATAAAACTACTGATATTTTATTTCTGTAATTTCATTATTTTCTCTGTAATAGAGTGACTGATAGGTACATGTTCTTTGCTTTAGTGATTGCATCAAAAATTTTTAACCTTGATAATTAATTTAACAGAGTCTAGTGTTACCCATCTTGAAATTTTAGCTTTAATTATCTCCCTCCCAAGTTACCTGCTTTTGATTATCTGTATTTTAGTTTTATATTTTTAGGTTCACATAGTAGGCATTATTATTATTGTTTTAGATAGTCAATGTCTAATAGAGTTTTCTGTTTTCACCATTCATTTTGCAGGTCAAACACTCCTATGACATTTCCTCTTAAGTACCTCCTTTAGAAATGCCTTTACTGCGGTTCTACTGATAATGTAGCTTGTTTTTGTTTTTCTGAATATGTTCTTAAAAGATAACTTTTAATAGATAAACAATTTAGTTAACAAGCATTTTCTCAGTATTTTGAAGATAGTATTCCATCACCTGCCTTCCATTGCTGCACTTGAACCGACTGCTGTCAGTCTATTTAGACCACTCGTTAAAATCTTCTCGTCTCTTGTATTTTGTACTTCGACTTTGTGTGTGGTTACGAATGTCTCTTTAGATATCCTGTTTCTGATTTTTTGGAATTCCTAAAGCTAATGATTGATGTCTTTTATCAATTCTAGAAAATTCTTAGCCATTATTTGTTCACATACTTAATTTCTCTCACTTTATCTAACAGGTCTTCCTGATACTCCAAGTAGATATATATTAAACATCTGGATTTTCGTCTTTTAACCTTTCTTTCATATGTTCCATCACTTTGCCTTTCTGTTACTTTCTGGGAAATTTCTTCAACTTTAACTTGCAGTCTACTAATTTCTCCAATTATACCTGATCTTCTGTTTATGCCTCCAAGTGAGTTTTTAACTTCAATTTTTTTTTAGGTTTTTTTTTTTTTTTTTTTTTTTTTTTTTGTGGTATGCAGGCCTCCCTCTGCTGTGGCCTCTCCCGTTGCGGAGCACAGGCTCCGGACGCGCAGGCTCAGCGGCCTGTTCAATTTTTATTCTATTTTGTCTAAAATAATTTCTATCCATTTATCTTCTACCTAACTCCCCTCTTAAATGTCACTACATGCCAGCTGATTATTGGCATGTAGTGACAATGAAACTGAAACCTAATCTTCCAAATTAGGTTTCTTTTCATTCAGTAGTAGTGTAGCTGTTCTGGGCCTCTCTTATTAGTAGACAAGCCAATGTTAAAATGTATTAGCAGAACTGGCACAAGAATATCCAACACTACCAAACCTCATTAAAGGTCCTTGAATGGATCAAACACAAAAAAGAAAAACAAATTTTATATCGGTCAATGCAAATGAAAATCAATTATATAAGAACTGTTAAAGGTTTATTTTGTATATTGAGGGAATTAGTTCTAAAAACAAAATTACCCTCAAAATTCACACTGACAAATGTATTTTTTGATGGATGAAGAAGGCTTCCTTTAAGTGCTTATAATACGTAGATTTCCAGAAAGGAAGGAGACATCAATGTCTGTATGAGGAATTTAGCCTGTGTGTGTGTGTGTGTGTGTGTCTGCTTTTGTCAATTTTGGCTTATGATATTTTACAAAAATATTGTGAAACAGAGGGGACTTTTCCTGTGAGAATCTGGCAAGATTAGAGCTGAGTTGATGCTCCTAATTCTGGGGTTCAGTGAGGCATGCTGGAAAGGTTCCCAATTTGGAGTAAGGCAGTTCTGGATTGAAATCTCAGGTATACCCTATACAACCCACATATTTTCAGCAAGTTATTTAAACTCTCTGAACTTTAGCATTTTCACCTGCAAAACAGAGACAACACTTATGGTGTTGTTGCAAAGACTGAATAAATTACTGCCTTTATGGTGGTTAGCATGATTTAAACAAATTAATTCTATAGTATTATTTTAGAATCTTAGAGTTGGCAGAGAGTTCATTTAGTTCTTTTAGTCCAACTTTGACCCATTGCAGGAGTTAGCCACACAAAAGTTGACTGACAGACAGTGCTACAACCACCAGTGAAGAAAAGCTCGGTGTCTCAAATGTAACCATTCCATTTATATAAATATTTCCCTTGTAATAAACCCCCAAATTACCTCCCTATAACTCATATCTAAAGCCCTTATTCAATCTTCTAGCATTAAATAGTACATTTAACCCTGTCCTTTTATGATAAATCTTAAATATTCAAAGACTATCAAATTCAAGAAATTATTAGAGCTGTCCTCCCCCCTCCCACAAAATGTATTTTCTTACCAAAACTAAATATTTTCATGCCCTGTTTCAAGATCTTTGGATATTCTGGTTGCTCTTCCCTACATGTATTCCAGTTGATAAAACTACTGATATTTTATTTCTGTAATTTCATTATTTTCTCTGTAATAGAGTGACTGATAGGTACATGTTCTTTGCTTTAGTGATTGCATCAAAAATTTTTAACCTTGATAATTAATTTAACAGAGTCTAGTGTTACCCATCTTGAAATTTTAGCTTTAATTATCTCCCTCCCAAGTTACCTGCTTTTGATTATCTGTATTTTAGTTTTATATTTTTAGGTTCACATAGTAGGCATTATTATTATTGTTTTAGATAGTCAATGTCTAATAGAGTTTTCTGTTTTCACCATTCATTTTGCAGGTCAAACACTCCTATGACATTTCCTCTTAAGTACCTCCTTTAGAAATGCCTTTACTGCGGTTCTACTGATAATGTAGCTTGTTTTTGTTTTTCTGAATATGTTCTTAAAAGATAACTTTTAATAGATAAACAATTTAGTTAACAAGCATTTTCTCAGTATTTTGAAGATAGTATTCCATCACCTGCCTTCCATTGCTGCACTTGAACCGACTGCTGTCAGTCTATTTAGACCACTCGTTAAAATCTTCTCGTCTCTTGTATTTTGTACTTCGACTTTGTGTGTGGTTACGAATGTCTCTTTAGATATCCTGTTTCTGATTTTTTGGAATTCCTAAAGCTAATGATTGATGTCTTTTATCAATTCTAGAAAATTCTTAGCCATTATTTGTTCACATACTTAATTTCTCTCACTTTATCTAACAGGTCTTCCTGATACTCCAAGTAGATATATATTAAACATCTGGATTTTCGTCTTTTAACCTTTCTTTCATATGTTCCATCACTTTGCCTTTCTGTTACTTTCTGGGAAATTTCTTCAACTTTAACTTGCAGTCTACTAATTTCTCCAATTATACCTGATCTTCTGTTTATGCCTCCAAGTGAGTTTTTAACTTCAATTTTTTTTTAGGTTTTTTTTTTTTTTTTTTTTT
>NC_041221.1:83056977-83059991 GCF_002837175.3 Physeter macrocephalus | reverse complement strand
CCGCTCCGCGGCACGTGGGATCCTCCCAGACTGGGGCGCGAACCCGGTTCCGCCGCATCGGCAGGCGGACGCGCAACCACTGCGCCACCAGGGAAGCCCTTTTTTTAGTTTTTAAATGTTCCATTTCCTTCTTTTTCTTATTCTTTGTTTTCATTTTAGATTCCATCATTCATTTATTTAAATATGTTTCCAGACTACCAAAAAGTATATAGTATAACATAGTGGTTAGGAGCTGGGCTCTGAAGTTGGACTGTCCAGGTTCAAATACCAACTCTACTACTGATGCTTTATGGGTCTGGTTTTGCTGTCTGTTATTTCTGCTTGTTCTCCTTTACAGTACCTCATCTGTAATTTCTGACTGTGATTACTTATTCATTGAGAATTTATCTATGAAAATTCTACGAAGCTTGAGTAAAAACTAGGTTCCTCCAGAAGAAATATTCATTTCCTTTTCATTGGTGCCTGGAAGTGTTACCAATTTGTAGTTATGACAAAATAATTCCTCAGGTGGCAGTCTTTTCTGGTCACAGATTATCTGGCTTTGAACCTTAAACTCAGGTGGGGTAATCCATTAGCTATGGATCATCAGAGATAATATTTTCCCTACTGTCCAGGTTGTCTTGGCATCTCCCTTTGTAAAGTAGAATGTTAAGGTTATTCTTTTACTGAGGGTATAGCCTATTTTGTTTTTGGACTATGAAAGACATTTTAAATTTCAATTTTATTATCCAGTGTATCAGCTATCTGTACCAAATTTGCAATATCTATTAATAGTTCATGGGCATGGGCAAAAATGTTAACACTTCTGTTCTAGTTAAGGCCAATATCACTACCTGTCCATTAGACCCCAAAATTATCCTTTCTATAAATCACATCGGTAACTTTCTTCTTTTCTATTGCATCATTTCCAGAATATATCAACAGGCTATTACTGGGGGGGCACCATTAAAAAAAAAACTCTTATGACCTCATACCTCATTTTTCTCCTTTCATTTATAGCAAAAGTCTGTGCAAATGCTGTTTATACCTGTAGTCCCCAACTTTCTTAAATCTATTTCAGTAACGTTTTTCCCTCACCAATCCATTGAAACTGCTTTTATAAAAGTCATCAATAACATCCCCCTTGCTATTGCTTTGTTTTCGTTGGCCTACTAATTAAAGTTTATCACTTGGCCCTGAATAACACCATAGCCTGGTTTTCTCTACCTCTCTGGCTGTTCCTACTTGGTGTTCTTTGCTGGTTCTTCTACATCTCCGTGACCTCTAGTTCGAGACATTTTAAGCCAGGGATTTTGATATTGATCCTTAATCAAATTATAAAACAGGTTAATGTTACTACTTCTACCAGCTAAAGACATTATACAGATTTCACAGTTTTTCACTACTTTATCTCATGTATTTTCATAGAAACCCAGCAAAGTAGGTATTATCAACCCAATTAATAAATTTTAGCAGATGATTTTGGAGCCCTTGTGCAAGCATAAGGCTATCAAGAATAAGTTTTCCAGGCAAATCTGATCTCCTTTACTGTTAGGAGTTTTGACGTGTAGATCAGAGGAATACCACAGACACAACTGTGTTTTTACCAAGTCTTCAGACACTGTCATTCCTGACTTTTTTGGAGAAGAAACAATAAAATGTCTAGGAAGTTGAAAAACAAAATGCAATAATACAAATGAATAAATCCAGATGGAAAACAGAAGGGCTTTAGGTGCCGTTCTGTAGTTATGTCCTTGCCTCCAATTGCTTCACTAATTAATTAATTGATTAGTTAAACAAATATTTATTGAGTGCCTATTTCCAGGCACTGTTTTAGGTGCTGGGTATATAAATAGCTATGACACGTTAGAAGAGAAATTCCTGGCTTTATGAAGCTTACATTATAGTGGCAGAGACAGGTAATAAATAAGTAAAATATATTATATATTAGATAGTAATAAGGGTTAAAGATAATAAAAGTAAGGAAGGGTGGTAAGAAGTGTGTGATAAGAAGTGAGGGAATAATTACAGATAGAGTGGCCAGCATGGGACTTAGTGTTACAATACATATAAGTAAATAATTGAAGGAGGGGAGGGAGGGTGTCTACTATTGCTTTACTCACCACTGTATCACACCACTTAACATATGGTTAGCACAAACTGGTACTCAATAATATTTTTGAATTAATGAACACATAAATAGATAAAGTTTGATTATCTATAAAGGTCTTTATCCTGCTAACCATATCAGAATCTTAAGAAGCATTTCCTATAGAACAAAGTCATCTGGCTTTGATTTTTCACTTGTACTTTCTGATGACTCAACAGATCCACAAAGTGAAGGAAGCAATAATTCTCTGGCCACCACAGCTGCTCTTGGGGTGTCACCTGTTGTTATTTCCCTTTGACTCAAAGATGGTTTGAAAAAGGTCCCTGTATGCTTTGTTTAAAAGCATGTGTTAGCTGGGGGTGAGGGATGTGATAAATCAGGGAGCATGGTTCAGTTTAGTGCGTGCATTCTCTTTGAGTCTATAGCTATATTCTGTAGTGATCTGAGGTGGAGTCAGTCCTGAGGGGTTTTGGGGAGGAAACAGAGGAGGGGAGAATGAGAGAGGTCCTATTAATTCTACTCATAAAATAGAATTGAACCAATGAAGTCTTTTGGAAAAGGGTGAAATAAATATCTCCAGCAACGTTCAGAATGTCCTTTAATATTGCTAAGTTTTTTCCTCAAGGGTTTCACCAAAATTTCTCAAGCTCATGTTTTTTTGTTTTTTCATTTTTTTGTTTTTTTTTTTAAACAGCCTGAGTTTCCTGAGGAACTGCCATGTCACTGATATTCTTTGTCTCAGTGTCTAGCTCGCTGGCAGTGCACTCAACAGGCCCTCTCATTCTTTCTCCTTTGGATTGTCTGAAATGGTGAAAAAATGAAAAATATGAAGAAAGCTGTTATGACTATCTATTATAGCAGCAGCCATTAAGGAATTATCTCCCCTTTCTTGTAATTAAATGGCTTGTGATTTTTTTTTTTTTTT
>NC_041221.1:83020675-83056860 GCF_002837175.3 Physeter macrocephalus | reverse complement strand
CCCGAGCGGCTCGGGGAGAGGCGGGATCCTCCGGGACCGGGGCACGAACCCGTGTCCCCTGCATCGGCAGGCGGATTCTCAACCACTGCGCCACCCAGGGAAGCCCGTGATTTTTTTTTTTTAATGCACTTACATCAAGCTTAACTGCCAAAGCAAATCCAACAATTAAATTTTCCTAAAAGACTGACTAAGGATAAAAGTCAGCAGTCCTCAAACAGGATGAAAGTGACTGGGTTGTTTTCCAGAGCTTTACCCTGTGCATCAGAGACTAAATTGATCCTGAACTGAAGAGGAGATGAGTCGTATAGGTCCTAAATATCAGTCTATAGGGCATTGTTCTTCTCGCTTTTCAAAACAGGTCCCATGGTCAAAGAACAAAAAGGGCAATTTTTCCTTCAAAATATCTACATGTTAATGATAAGTAGCCCTTATCATATTTCATTTCTCACTTTTCTATGCCAAAGTCTTAAAGAATGAAATCTAGAATGAATGGGAACAGCAGGGTGTGGTCTTTTGCCTAAGGCAGTCATTAGTCTAAGAATCAGTTTTTGGTGAACACCATCCTTGCCTTTCCCCTTTAGTCCTGAGATTCACATACTCGTCAGCAAAGTATAGTCCATAGATTATATGTGTGCGCACCTAATTGTGGTAAAGCATGTTGAAATCTCAGAGAAATACATGATTTTGAAACAAAAATATTCAAAACTATCCAAACTTTTAAGTTCAGTTGTACTAAATAAGAATTGGTACTCTTTAGAACAAGGTCTGCAATAAAGTTTAGTTTTGTAAAACCCCCATTTCTGGATAATTTATATATACTCCAGAAGCACAATTTATGATTACAAAATGCTAATACACTAAGTTGTCATCATAGTAGGTCTCCTTACGAACCCCATCAGATAAATATATTGTTAGTCTGGCTATGTTTATTTTATGCATTTGAAATCAATGAATGTCCTTTCTTCTATAAATTGTTTCTTTTTCCCAACTTGGATCTCTCTCTCAAATAAATGAGAGTTTTCGGTTTAATATTAATATTAATCTTCTCTACACACTTACATACTTCCTCCATTGATGTAGTCAGAGGTATATTATTAGTTTCTACAGAGAGAAGTCAAACAGCCTAAACAATGTTAACAATATTACCAAAATTTGGATAAAGTTATTTCCATTTCACAAGCTAGACAAGGTTAAACACATGAAAACCTACCAGAACATTGGACTTTTTATTGCCTTTTTACTTGATATTCTAATTATAATTTTAATATATTCATTTGGAAATTAAAGAAAATAGGGGGAGAGGGGAATGTGGGGGAGCAAAGGTTTCAGAGATAATTTGTCAGAACCATGTCTTCACTCCTCAAGTGAGTCTACCTGAGTTCTCCCAGCTCTGCCTTTACTACCTTTGTGATCTTGGCCAAGGCATTTGTTCATCAGATTCTGATCTATAAAATGAGGAAGTTCATCTAAGTACTATCCAAGGTTGCTTTCAGCTTCAATGGAAGCTAAATTCTTCCTTGTTGTTCTGTAATGAGTTGACATTCAAAGAATTGCAGCCACTAACAAGCCAGGTTTCTGTCTCAGACATGCCAGGGTTCTCAATCATTGCTGTGTGCATGGCTTCTTCTGAGGGAAAATTCTCTGTTTAGAGCTCTCCAGGGGCAGCCTCATGGAAGCCAATGCTGAACCCAGACCCCATCATGGTCATTTGGTTCACAGGATGAATTCAGACTCTGGCCATGTTCTGGAGCAACTAATTGAGCATGACCAATAAGATTATCTGAATGCCTGGAAATTTGGAATGAGAATGAGAAAATAAGTCAATTACTCATAGAATTTGGAGATATACAGTCATTACAAGCAGAAAAGCTGGAGAGGTCATGGTAGACTAAGAGAGCTCAAGAAATTTAGAACACTTTTATTCAAAGGTTATGGAGGCTTGCTCCTCCTTACCTGTACCACATTAATTAGACTTTTTGTTATTAGCTAATAAATAAAAGGTTTGGAACTCTTTGAGACAGACATCGTTTAGCAGATTATTTCAGAAAGTCCCCTTGGTTTCTACTCAAGATAACACTAAAAAATAATGAGTGACAAGGCTTGGGATTAGTCACAGTCCTCTGTGATGAGATTTCCCTCCATGACCATTTCAGAATTTTGAGCACCAACTAGAGACATCCCTGTCTTAGGAGGGCCAAGCTCAGGCATAATTTTCATGGGTTCTCTTGTTTGGAATGACCTGCCTTCCTCTTTTACACCCAAAATGACCAACGGAAATTTTTTCAGTTACAACCTCTTCTCTCACAGTTGAGGCAAGAAGAGGTGACCTTTATCACTCTCTAGCAGAGAAACTACAAAGTAACAAAGCAAAAAATTCTCATGACAAGACGTAAAATCTGTCTTTACCATAAACCCCTGTTTTCTGAGGTAATCGATGATTTTCTGATCAGACTCTTAAAACCAAAAGTGACTACTTAAAATAACTTTAAAATCAATAATCTAGGAGCACTTTAATGAGGGAAAATCAGAATCATGGAGTTAGATGGTCATTAAAGAACTAATTGAGCCCTTTGCCTGCAAACTTATGCCATAAAAAATGGACAACTGTTGTTCCTACTTGGAGAGCTCTCTGATGAGGACGTTTCAAGTGAATGTAAAAGCTCCCCAAATCTTGGTAATTGAAAGTGGTCTGGAAAATAGTCTAGAAAGTGGTCTTATTTCCACAGATTAGGCTTCCTCCTGCCTAATCCCAAAATGTAGGCTAAATTGACCTTAGGGGTTCTACTGATCTATCGCAACTCTGGGCCTTCAGTCCCAATGCAGAACCATCTCCTTTAATCCTGGGTCTGAGGTGGCATCCAGAATTACCCTTTATGGGTAGAGAGTTTCCTTCACTGCTTCCTTGATTCACTCAGTCAACATTTGAGTGTGAATTGCTTCTAACAGTCCAAACATTGCTCTAGGCATAGGGATTATAAGATAGTAACAAGAGCTCTGCTATTACAGCTCTTACATTCAATTTGGGGAGAGAAAAAGAAAAACAAACAAATGAATAAATGAGAATATGCAGAGAACAGCTCTTAGGAGGGCTGGGTGTCTTCTTCAGATTATGATGCTGACCTCTTAAAA
The DNA here is from genome assembly GCF_002837175.3 of Physeter macrocephalus. NCBI lineage: Eukaryota > Metazoa > Chordata > Mammalia > Artiodactyla > Physeteridae > Physeter > Physeter macrocephalus. The sequence continues at coordinate 83,053,731 of NC_041221.1, read as the reverse complement.
AGCTCAGGAACTGGAATGATGAGAAAGATAGTCAGGCAAGTTTTAAAATATACTGTTACTTTGAAGTCCTGTGCCCCAATGCCACCTTCTATTGTACTACCCGAGAGCTCCAGAACAGCTAAGACCAGCAGGTCTGCCCCTCCACAGATACTTAGCTGTATATGTCACTAAGAATACCCCTGGGTGTTGTAGATCCCAGAAGACTGGGGACGTGTGGGTGAACGGCTCCTGGCTGGCTGTACACTCTGGGCCCTGAAAGCCTGAATCTCGGCTCTTTACAAAGAGGGAACAAAACAGCACCTTCATCCACTGAGGATACAGAAGGTACAGGATACCTCTCCAGGTTCTATCTGGTGCCAAACCACCTGAGAAAAAGTAAGGGACCTAGGGGATAAAAAGTCGTCCCTTAATTTTCTAGGGTAATCATTTATAATCCCTCATATTAAAAGTCCTACTTTATTATTCCACAACTAAGTTCATTTCAAAATCTTTTCTCCACAGTTGCTCCTAATAAGCAGCAGATGGGGGAACCACCTCAGAAGCAGGAGAATCCCTCCTATCTCTCCCAACCTCTGTCTGTTGCAAATAAGCCAAATTTAAACCAGCAATCATGCATGTTTCCAATCAGCACTCCAACTTTCTCCTCATGGAAGTAACTCCTTGGCTTGCACAAGGGAAGGAAATATTTCCTTCGAAAAGCAATGCCAGGACAGGGAGCAGCTTATTCTCACGATATTTAACATGCTAACCGGCCAGTCCAGTGAGAAAATCGATGTAAGAGCAGCCAGGGAAAGGCAGGAGAGGCCCGAAGCCAGCAGAAACAATGAGAAAGGCAGAGGAGGAATGGGGAAAACATTTATAAAGTTTGAGAACATGAAGCTTGTCTTCCTAGAAGCCCACCCTATTGTGGGTTCATACAGAAATGTGGTTCGTGGTGAGAAGAGCTGCCTCTTCTTTATCTCACACATTCCTGATCATAAACAGACAGAAATGGTATTCTGAAATCCACAGAGGGGGTGGGGTCGAGTTTTTGTGGTTTGTGGAAGAGGGGACATTACACTAGTGCAGCTAAAATACAAAAGTGTCCTTCATGTGTTTTATGACAACTCTCTCCAGTAAGAAAAGTTAAATGTTTTGCCATACCATGAAAAATAAGAAAATGCCATGATTGCCCAAAGGAGAGGTCCCCATGAATAAAACCTGTTTGGGAGGAAAGTCAAATTAAAATGTAAGAAATAGTCATTCTTCCCCCTAGCCTTACTCATACTTTTCTAGATCCACCCCCTCAAACTCTTCTCAGCATCCTCAGAAAACGTGTGAACTCAAGCTATTTGAGGCTTCTGGACAGTTCATGAAAGCAATAGGCTCCTTGGGAGTATTGTTGCTGACACTGGCTTTTGTTTGGGGTTTTCAAATATACATACAAGGAAAGGTTACTTGTGAGGATGTTAGAGGCAGTTTCACTGTGTGCATAGTCTCCATCAAAAGTGGTTAGCACTGGGCTTCCCTGGTGGTGCAGTGGTTGAGAATCCGCCTGCCGATGCAGGGGACACGGGTTCGTGCCCCTGTCTGGGAAGATCCCACATGCCGCGGAGCAGCTGGGCCCGTGAGCCATGGCCACTGAGCCTGTGCGTCCGGAGCCTGTGCTCCGCAACGGGAGAGGCCACAACAGTGAGAGGCCCGTGTACCAGAAAAAAAAAAAAAAAAAGTAGTTAGCACTAAACCAGTCTTCCATTTAAAAGCCTTTTCATTGGGAAAAACACCAGTTCAGTTACGTGTTCTCGCCTCTGACAGCAGTTCTCAAAGCAGAGCAAAGCCACGGCACCCATAGTAACAATCAAAACACCAGACGACTGGTGGTTAACTCAATAAAACTCTTGACAAACACAAAGAGCTGATAATGTCTGACTGGATAGATAGTGAGTAGCTGACAGTTCTGGGAATTAAACTGGATATTTATTTTAATCTGTTTAATTTAAAATTGGAACATTTTATTGTACTGTAAGTTTATATAAATTTTTTAATGGTTGGTTAAGTTACATGCTTGTTTTCAGATGGCAATTTTAAAACACTTAAACCATGTAGCTTTTTAAGATATTTTCAATTTTCCCAAAGCCCTGAGAAAAGAGTTTAATGCAATAAACATAAAAAGTCAACAGACCATCACACTATGTTTAAAAGAGGCTTCCCGACAACAGGCTGGGAAGAATTGGGAATGAACCTGCATTCAATTCTTGCCTCTGCCACCTTCTAGCTCTGTGAGCGTAGGGAAGTAACTCGCTAAGCCTCACTACAACCATCTACTAAATGAGATCAAAACAATGCTGAACTCATAGGGTTATTTTGAGCATTAATAAAACAGGGCAGGTAGAGCAATCAATCAATAGAATGCCTGTCAGTACTCAGATATTATTACTCACTCTCTTTGGTAACTTGGCATCGGCTATTTAATCTACCTATTTGCCCTGAATTGTTCATGCACCCCAACTCTGGAGCCACAAGGCTCATTAGAAACCTATTACCATAGGGATTATTAAAAAGCACATGGATCTTCTTGTTTACTGAAATCCAAAATACAGAACCACAGTTAACAGAGAAACAGTCTCTAGGAAGAGCTGTTAGGTAAAGAACAGGTTTCAGAGCACATTTCATTTGTATTTTAAGCAAAGAGAGCTGCTCATCCACAGACCTGTAGAATGCTAGCCCAGAAACCCATCTCAGGCTAGTCAACATCCACAGCCCACCGCCTAACCCTCTATCACTTTACTTTATAAGGGGAAAAAAACCCCAGCTAATTGCTATGGTTCCCTCTCTTTCATTCATCCAAGTCTAGAAGCAATCCAGAACCAAATCTGGGGTCTCTCAATGCATGAATAATTTTTTTTTTGTTTCCCCTTTCTTTATAAATTTATTAATTTATTTATTTTTGGCTGTGTTGGGTCTTCGTTTCTGTGCGAGGGCTTTCTCTAGTTGCGGCGAGCGGGGGCCACTCTTCATGGTAGTGAGCGGGCCTCTCACTGTCGCGGCCTCTCTTGTTGCGGAGCACAGGCTCCAGACGCGCAGGCTCAGTAGTTGTGGCACACGGACCCAGTTGCTCCACGGCATGTGGGATCCTCCCAGACCAGGGCTCGAACCCGTGTCCCCTGCATTGGCAGGCAGACTCTCAACCACTGCACCACCAGGGAAGCCCTTCCCCTTTATTTAAATTGATGATATTTAATTTAATATAAATGAAAATATGGGATTCTTACACAAAACTTACTGGCATTACCAGGTAAGTGTGAGCCAGAGGGCACATGGCAATGATGCCACTGATATGTCAGACAACCAAAGCTCACTATTATGTTGTCTCAGGTTTCTTTAACAGAAAAATAGCAATGACTCCTGGTCAGGTTTTGAATCCCAATGTGGCTAGTGAGGCAGCCTCACGGGTACGCCCTCTAGGGGATGAAGTCTGGAGGACACAAGTCAGAATTCATCCTGTTTCCTCTGCCCACATTATGGCAGAGATGTCCCTGGACAAGACTTCTCTCATTCAAGTCTTATCCAGAAACCTATACAAATATCTTTCCTTGGCAGCTCAGGGCTGCTAGTTGAAACTACACTGGCCAGAGGAAAAGTATTAAAAAGAGAGTCTACTGGCTACAATAGAAATCATCAAAGTTGCTTACACTAACAAAATAATACACTTTTTCAGTGAAACTTTGCCAACCAACTTTTAAAACTTCAGGAAAGAGTTTCCAAGCCAGGGACTATAATGCAGATATTTCTTCCTGTCACTGTTGCTTTCGACACAGTAGTCTGCTCAAAACTCTGACATCACAGCGATCAAGGATCTTCCAGCCCTTTGGGGTACCCACAGCCCTACCTGAGCTCTCTAGATTTTACAAGAATGTACCCTTGAGTTCACCTCCTGGATTGGCAACCATTAATAGTTCATCCACTTAGAACTTCAGCTCCAATATAGGTACCTAGAGATTCTCTCCAGAAGCCTCATTCCCTCTACACATCTCTGTAGTCTCTGTACTATCAAAGGCTCATTCAGAGGATGATGTTTCTCTCTCCTCACTGAGGACACATTTAATAATCCCTTCTTTACAACACTTTCTGCTGTCCTCGATAGTGACATCCACCAGAAGAGACTCCAGAATCTCCTTCCTATCTCTCAAAACTGGGGACTGGCAACTCTCTCAAAACTGTGGACTGACAACCCTTCTTCCAGGAACTACCTTTGTAGTTCTATCATATGTGCAACCGCACCATATGTGCATCTAAATTACGCAAATTTAGGCATACAAACTTGGGGATTGAGTTTGCAATTGAGGGCAACCTGCCTGCCTTTGTTTCAATGAGAAAATGCCCTAGCCACGGGAGAGGTGAATCTACTTTTCCCTTAAGTGTGATTTGAGTATTTAAAATTACATATTTTGGGAATAGCATGGCCCCTAAGAGCAAGCCAACCTCTTCATCTGGTGCTCATCTGCTTGAAAATCTGAAAACTGAATCTATCTTGGTTTCCAACACAGCATCTTCCTTAAAGCTTTCCAAGAATTATTCTGTCTCTGTGATTTTCACTTACTTATTGCCTATGGAATTTAGTCTTTTTTCTACCATGTGACTTCACTGTAGTCCATTTTTGACTGGAGTTTGATAAATCATTGTGGTTCATGACCTGTTATGACATTAATGACCATACTGTCATGAAGCAATAAATAAAGAGGGTCAAATCAGGAAAGCCACCACTTCTTTTCTCAGACTCTCCATATAAACTCCAGGTGAATCTGGAGTCTGAGCCACCCTAATAGAGTTTCAGAAGTGTGGGTAAAGGACAGTGAGTTGAGTGTTTGGAGGTAAGTCTCTCCTCAATGAAAGAAAGGCATTAAGTCAACTCAGCCCCCTAAATAGCTTTATAACATTTCATAAGAATTGTGAATTCTCTGCTTTTATAACACTAATCAGTGCCATTCATGAATAGTCCTCAAAAGAGGCAGGGTTTAAATGGTCCCAAAAGACAGTAATACTACTTCCCAGCTACTCTATTGAACTTGGATACTGAAGTGACCCTACCATCTTTTTCTGAGATTTGCTTTTGGTGTCTCCCTCTAAACACACAACAGACAGAATCTGAGAGTTCACTTAGTTCAATAGGGGGTAGGCAGGATGGAGCCTGTCATGAAGCCAGAACAGCCACATGTGAGGGAGCTCTATCTGGATCCTGGTGGGGATAAATAAGATGTCAAGAGACTTAAAAAGAAAAGAAGAGACAGCAAGTTTTGGTGTAATAAACTTCAATTCAAACAAGGCAGTGAATTCAAAAGCTGAGCCTGCTTAGACTGCATAGGCCTCTGTCAGGGCAGACAAGACATCCCTTGAGAGATGAGGCTAAAACTATTATGGGAAAGAGCCCAAAAGGCCTAAGGGGAAAGATTCTGAGGCAAAAAGCTCCAGCTTGAGAGGAGGAGAGAGTTTTAACCAATAGAGATAATTAAGGAGGAATTTCATGAAAAGAAAAAAAATATGATAAGTTGCTTGCAATTTTCCCAACATCTCCAACCCAGAAAAATGTGGTTGGTGTGTTTGGCATTCTTGCCATCTGCATATTCCTTGGAGCATGACACAGAGTTTGGAGGCAGAAAGTGGCAGACGGCCTTCTGTCAAACACACAGGAATGTCCTGGCCAAGTGGTTCAGGGAGGGTTGGGAGCAACATTGTAAGTTTCCTTTATAGTGCTCTAATTTTTTAATCCTTCTTTTTGTAAGAATCATATAGAGAATAGCATCTATTTTAACCCCAGAATTCACTGAGAGAGAAGCCAGTGCCAAAGCCAGAACTACCCATTATGGACCATAGATGCATTTCTTATTAAATAGCAGCTCTATCATCCAAGCCATTTTGACTTGGGAAAGGGGTATTTGCAATGCTGCATCAGATGTAAAAACTCAGCCTTCACTGCAGGAATGGGGAGAATCATAGCACAGAACCATAGTTATTATCCATAGCCTATGACTACAGCTACTTTTGTTCCTCAATACTCAATCATCTAAATACTCATATAAATCTGACTGCTGTCTGAAGGTTCTCCAAGACTGTCATTATAAAGCAGAAACAAATTCCCAGTTTTCAGGCAGGACTTTTCTCCAAATAACAAGTCTGTTTTTGCAAGGTCAGTTCAACGAGCATCTATCCTGAGAAAGAGGGCATTTTACACAAAATCTCCCTGTGTTCTTCATGATAGGCTATGCTGCAGGAACAAATAAACCCTGAAGTCTCAGTGGCTTAACAAAACAAAGATTCTTTTCACTCTCAGGTAAAGTCTGATGTGGGTGGGACAAATTTTGCAGAGCAGCTATTCTTCATTTGATAATTCAGGGATCCAACTTTCTTCCACCTTTCCTTAAGCAGGGGACAAGAGATGGAGGAGGAACATTGACTTTTAACTTGTACTCACAGTCCATTGAACTAAATTGATCACACAGCCTTAACTGCAGGGAGGAGGGCAGATTTAGAGAAGCACAGGAAGTATTTAGTTTGTACTAACTGTCTTTGCCACATTCACATTCATACAGTTATTCATCTGAAGCCAGGTGAGATTAGGCCTGATGGAGCGTCAAGGATAATTCACGGGCTGGCTCTCTATGTGGTGGCTTAGGAGGTCATTTCTGTGGGATGAGATGGGAAGCAAGGAGCTAGGAGAAGACTAGTGCTTGCTCCCTTACCCTGTGCCTAAAATTTCTACACTACTCTATCACTTGAGTTCAAGACATTTAAGGTTGCTTTTACTTTTTTGTTTTTTAAACCACTTTATTGAAGTATGACTGACATACAAAAAGCTGCAAATTCTTAACATATACAGCCTTTTCAATGCATCTTTTCTCATTTCTGTGCCCCAGAAATGTGTGCTATGACCTCTCACCTAGACTATGAAGTTCTCATAAAGGTATTTTTATCCAGGGATGGTTGTTAAATCAGTGTTTGTGTGAGGGGACAAGGGCTGGGACCCCCTATTCTGCCATCTTGCTGACGTCACTCAAGGCTGCTTTTAAAATACAAATATTATCTAAAAGGAACACACTTTGAGCTAGAAAATTTACCAAGTAAGGACACTCAAAGGGACAAATGAGAAATGAAATTCCTCCTGGGTAAAGGCCCACAGGCTCACCTCGTGCTACAATCCCCAACCTTGATCACCCAAGGGCACAGACAGCTGACCTCAGGAGGAACCACTTGCAGATGAATGGTGGTCCATCCCACACTCTCACTGACTTGACATCGAGCCATTAACAACTTATCTGGAGCTGGCTCATGAGTTGATCTTATCAGACACTTTGCTGGTCTCTGAAGAAGTAATAAAAATGAAGCAGTAAGTTAGATTGGGAAGCAGCCTGTTATGGTAGTAAGCGTATGAGCTGTCAAACAGACCTGGGCTTATATCACTAGTTCCACTAATTATTAGTGATATGAGTTGGGCAATTTGCTCAGTGTATATGAGTCTCACGTGTAAAATGGGAATAATATCCTCTAATATTTGTTGGAGATTGTTTTGAGGAGAAAATCATGTCAAGATTCTGTCTGAGAGAAGGTACTCAATGGATATAAATTCCCTTCCAGATTACTCTGGGACAGAAGGAGACAGGGAAAAGTTTAACCCTTGTAAACCAGCATGAGACTTGAAGTGGAAGAACCTGAGGACACATTGGGTGACTAGGTACCTGGTCACAATGTGAAGGGACTGCAGGAAAAGAGGAAGGAGAGGAAAGAACTCAGTACAAACTTGGCCAAGTTCACAATTCGGGGCAGATCGGTCTGCACTTCAGTCTGATTCTCATTCTCATTCATCATGCATTTAGTGACAACTGGTAGAAATGATGATAAACTACAGAATAACCATGAAGCTCATGAAAACATTTACAGAGGCTTTGGGCTCTATATTTGTATATATCTGATCTTTAATAGCCCACATAGTGTGATGACTCTGGGACACACCTCAATGTCAATCACTAAGAAAATGAGGAAGGCACTTTGATCACCAAAATAAGGCTGGCTCAAGAGAAAAGAATTTACTTCCCAGACTTAAAGATCCCATTTTTCTCACAGTGTCTTAAATTATACAAACACAGGGAAACACTCCTAACTAAACAGTGTATTGGCTTAGTTTTCAAATCAAAATTTCATAAAGTATTCCAGGAAATACTTCCAGAGCCTCTGAAAAATATTTAAAAATATCCTGTTCTATGACACCACTTTTGCTAAACATTACATAAATCAGAGAATTGCTGAAGGAAATAATTCCATTTTTTAAGTAAACTTTCATTATACAGTAATACACTTGCTCCAGAAAAATCATTTAGCCAAAACAGCTGCTCACAATGTAATAAAAAATAAAATATTTACAAGGCTTCAAGTTGCCTGTATTTAGGCATATTAGATTTTAACTACGATCAAATCATGATAGCCTTTTGTACTGGAGGTAGAATTTTTTTCAATTGATTAGTTCAGAAACTAATCTATGATTGCCTTTCTTACAAGAATCTGCCCTGTTGCAGAATTATACAGGAATCTGTGGAAGGCAAATAAAAATAATAGTTCCCTAAAACAGTATGGACGCTTATCAAAAGACTAAAATTCCACTCCTGGGCATATATCCGAAAAAAACAGAAATATTAATTTGAAAATATACATGCACCCCCAATGTTCATAGTAGCATTATTTATAATTGCCAAGATATGGAAACAACCTAAGTGTCCATCAACAGATGAATGGATAAAGAAGCTGTGGTATACATGTACAATGGAATACTACTCAGCCATAAAGAATAATTAAGTTTTGCCATTTGCAGCAATGTGGATGGACTTGGAGGATATTACACTAAGTGAAATAAGTCAGACAGAGAATGATAAATACTGTGTGACATCACTTATATGTGGAATCTAAAAATTACAACAAACTGGTGAATATAACATGAAAGAAGCAGACTCCCAGATACAGAGAATAAACTTGTGGTCACCAGTGGTGGGGGCAGTATAGAAGCGGTGGAGTGGGAGATACAAATTACTGGGTATAAGAGGCTAAGGGATATATTGTGCAACATAAGGAATATAGCCAATATTTTGTAATAACTGTAAATGGAAAGTAACCTTTAAAAAAATATATAAAAATAAAAAATTTAAAAAAGAATAGTTCCCTAAAATGCAGATTAAAGGTACCTACAAAGTAGACTGAAAAAAAATATGTTGTACTGTAGATAGTTTTGCATATGCCTCTCACTAGACACAATGTTGTGGAACAATGCAAGTCCTTTAAGCACTGCTTAAAGGCCAGAGTGTAATCTTTGAGATGCTTGCTAAAAATCAAGATAAAAGCAAAAAATCTGCTTTCTCCAGAAACAGTGGATTCATTATCAGATTTAATAGTTTGGCTTCATCATTAATAAGCTATGTGGCACTGAAACAATTAATTAGCTTCTTTGATTCTTTTATTTCTTATCAAGAGAACAAAAATAATATGTCCTTCACAGGATTGTTGTAAGACGAAGTATAGTCATCCCTTGATATCTGCAGGGGATTGTTTCCAGGACCCCTGCAGATACCAAAAATCTGAGGCTGCGCAAGTCCCTTATATAAAATGGCAAAGTATAATTGGCCCTCTAGATCTGCAGGTTCTGCACTTTGGGACTGAGGTTACCACAAATCAGGACCCCATTAAAATCATAAGAGGTGGTAATAAATAAGAATGACCCCTCTCCTAGTCTTTGAAGGAATGTGTGACAGTTACTCAGTAAGTTTTGCTGGTTTCTCTTGGGTGCCCAGTGTAAGGACACCAGACATACATGCAGTCAGCCTCAGATTGTGGCTGTCCACAATTGAAGGCTTTTGGCCTAAGCATCAGCGAGATCTTTTTAATTCTGTGCCATCTAGGGAGCCGCAACTTAAAACTACTTGTGATTCTTTTTGGCTCTTATGTATCGAGTAGAGGAGTTCTTGATGCTTGGGTTGGTTCTTGGTGAATGGTCGTTTTTGTTTATTTTGGCTTGAGTGTTTTTGTCCTGGAAATAAAGAATACATTGTCTATATCATAGTTCAAAACTCACCCCAACAAACAGGTACCTTGTTTTATTACTATTGTCTACTTGTTGTCTGCCCTTCCTGGCTGGTTCTTGCAAATTTTCGCTGACAATCCCAACTGTCTATTTCCCGCTTCACTGGATCCTCCTTGGACAAAAATCAAAATAATTTATATGGAAAAAGGCAACAAAGGCTCAAGGGATAAAGTGATGGACTAGAAATATTTATCTAAATGCTGCTCTGCCATATTTCTTACAGTGAATCTCCGCCACTAGCCCACAGCCTTTGAAAACTGGTTGTTCAAGTCCCTATGTTGGGAATCTTTCTGTCTAGTTTGAGGAGTAAGACACATTCAACAATAACCACAACACAATATTAACAATGTCTTGTGTTTTATAATAAATTTCAATACTCTGGTGTTTCATGATCTCTTTGATCCTCACAAACATCCTGAGAGGGAATAATGGTATTATTCCCATTTTATAGATGAGGAAATAGAGACCCCAAGGAGTTAAGGAACTTGGGCAAAGCCAGCCAACAAAGAAAAGGGAAAGTCTCAAATGGAGTTTGATCTCCCACTCCTAGTCCGGTGCCTACAAAAGTCCCACACAAGCTCCCCAGCAATCCATTCTAATGACAACAAACTGGCACAGGGACATGGAGAGGAGAGAAATGACTTCCAGCTTGAGAAAGTGCCATCTAGGGAGCTGCAACTTAAAACTAACAAAGACCTGCTTACTCATTGTTCCATAAATATATATCTTATGTTCCCCAGCCAGACTCTAAGTCTGTGGGGCTGCACTGGGTCACAGTAATAATAGTGTGATAGTTATTTTTTGAGAAGTGATTAACACCAGACACATTGCAAGGTAGAATATAAACATACACAGTCTTAATTAATTCTCACAATAATCCTATGAGGTAAGGATCATCACACCCATTTTACAAATGATTACACTAAGGTACAGAGAAATTAAATCATTTGCGTGGGGTTATACAACCTGCAAGTGACTGGCCTCAAATGTCATCACCATAGCTCCCATGAGCTACACTTACCACCACTCAATGCTAAGAGCCGAACACACAGTGAGTTGTACAAATGCTTGACTGAAGCATAAGAACTGGGCCTGCTCACTCTGAGACATATGAAGATTAATGCAGAATGCTGTGTTTTAGTCACACAAGGTTCATTTATTTGCAGAGGGATGCTCGAGGAACCACTGTGCAGTTCTACTTTGTAGACACAAGAGGAGTAGTATACATTGAATAGTTTAGGGTTAAAAAAATGTGGAGAAACTGTGCCAGCCAAGAAAAAAGATGCCGTTCTTCCTCAGTAGTAGCACAGGACAGACTGAAGGGCTCCCCACCTACTGCCCTTCTCTCTTCCCCTACCTTGGCAGCTCACGTTCCCCAGCCTCTCAGTACTCCAAGGACTGGCAGAATGTGGAGAATAAGGAAGGGGATTTGGGCTCTAAGAGTTTTAAGAACTCACATGTTTTCTAAGAAATGTTATGGAAACACATTCCTTCATTTCAAAAAGGACATATTCCTTTCTCTAGGGTCACATTGGTTCAATTCGATAAACTGCTCTACTGGCCCCCTACAGTCCTATGATTCATTTTACATATAAAGCATTAATTGCTGTTATTTCAATACTGCTGGCTCTTATGCTGTGCCAAGTGGTGTGGGCCTGTACATTTGTGGTTTAACTCAGTCTTCTGTTTATTTCCATTGTTGGCACTATTTAAATGGTTATACTAGCATTCAGATTTAGATGGAAAGCAAATTAACCTCCTCTTTATTGTTTATGATTACCACTGTGCCTTGTTTTACATATATCTGGGAATAAGGGGAGTGTGATTCTTTTCTAGTCTTCCTCCAGAAAGTTGATACTGTAATTGAGAGCCTGGCTAATAGTCACTGTCGGTGTGGAAACCAGGGCTTTGTGCTGGGTCAGCTTATGGTCAGCCTTCTGTTCAGCAGAGACCCCAGTCTGGGGGCTAGAAATCTTTTGTGGCCCCAGACTGGCCATGGATGGAGTGCTAAGTTTTCAAAGCATAACCTTCCTGAAGTATATGAAATCTGTGTAGGCTTGTAAGGTATATAGTTGGAAACTGATCTTCACGTATTGTTATATATATCAATTGTACTCAGGACCCTTCCACAGGTTAGTAGATCCCTCCATAGAAGAATACGCAGTAAATGTTCACTATAATTACTATTATGATTTCACAAGGATCCTTTTGCTTAACGAGGAAGCTGAGGCGTTAAGCAAGCAAGTAACTGGAATTTTAGTTCTCAGATTCTGTGTCCATTATGAACTTGAGAACTAAGACCCTCAGCTCCGAATCCCAGTGCTTAGCACTTCCCCTCCGTCTTGGAGAAGGTACTCAGAGAACAAAGAATAGAACCACACCTGCCCTTCAGCGCTTCCCCTTTCATTGATTAATATACAGCCTTGGGTCCCTAGTCTTTTAGGATTTATGGATTTTTTCCCCCTGAAATCCAACTAACATGTTATAAAAGGAAAAGCCAAGTGAATGATAAATTAGAGGCCCATTGCTGTTACTAAAGTGTTGAGCCTTGTTTTGGTATTTGAAGTCATAATGCAGGTTGAAAATTAATTAGAAAAAGGAATTTATGTAAGGCATATAGAAAAAATGCTATAGCTATATAAATCTTCCCTATAAAAATGCAGTTGAAAGAGTCCAAAAGAAAGGTTTGTCAAGTATTTGAATGGTGCTTTTTAAAAAATAAGAGATAGGAGTAGAATATCAGAGCAAGATTTGGTTTCTAGAAAGTCCCTAACTAATCAGAGTCCACAAAACCAGAACAGCCCTGGTTTAATGGGCAAAGATTGTGATTTTCCTCAAAATCTGAACAAACAGTCCCACTCTGATACAATGTGGAAGTCTGCAGGTCTCTGGCTTTCTTTGGAGAATCCTGAGGAAATGTCGCCAAATAATGCAAAGGCTGCCTTCGGCTGAAAACTAACGTTCCATTTACATCACAAAAGCCCATGACCTAATCCCAATCCAATAAGCAAACTACTCCAAACCCCAGGAAAACTAGAAAACAAAAGTATTTGAAAAAGCCAATATCTAGGCAGCCTTTCCTGGAAAAACGACAAAGATTAAATGCTTTCAATCCATTGAAAATGAGTCTGTTCCCAGATTTTACCTCCTTGATTACATTCAGAATGGCCACGTATGTATCCTTCTCTAGGCCAGGGGTTTGCTTTAACTTTCTATAGCCTTGGGCTTGATTACAAAGAGAAAAATAAATTAGGATTTTTTTTTTAAATGAGAATATTTTTCCCTTTCCTTCAGAAGTATGGTTTATGGGGCCTTGGGATACTCTCATCTTTCCAGTTCAAGGAACATAAACTCATAGCTCAGTTTTTTAAAAAAAGATACTGGCACTCAGATTGGCCACAGCAGGGAAATTACAGAGCCTAAAGACCATCTTTGAATGTAGGAGGTTTTCTAGGCGGGACATGAATCCACTGGTGATTTATAAACAAATAAGGCAAAGGGATGCTAATCTAGAAACTCTATTCTGATACCAGTAATTGTTCGGTTATTTGCTCCACCGCATTGCCAATCTGGTATAAGTAGAAACTGTCTTACAATGTCAAAGGCATCAGTGGCACCAAGTTAAAATCAAGACTCATCCAAGTAGCAGCTAACTCCCTTTTTACTACTTATGTACTTATGTATGGTTCACTTCCTTCCACAGGCCAAAATGCCAAAATCAATTTTCCCAGCTCATCTCCATCAGATCACAAGCTCCCCTTTGTCTCCTTTCTGGCTCCACTGCGTTCAGTCAGAGAAATCGATTCTCAAATTACTCCAATGATAAAATCTTTTTGCTGCTAGTAATTCTGGTGAGGCCTCACATTTGTTTGCAGAGTTTTTGCACATGTTGTTTTTAGTAACCCATTCCTGTATTTCTTTCCTGGAGAAAACATTCATTTCTCTTTTTCGTCTCTTCCTCAAGTCCCCCACCCCCAGCTCCACTCCACTTAATATCTTTATTTCTGTGGTTGTCCTTATGTTATGTATTCCAAACAAGGGGAATGTAATAAGGAAATCTGGTTACTCAGTGACGAAATAGTTTAGAAGCCAAATAGGGAACGGTGAGGTGACCCAGAGATTAGCAACACAGAAAGTCACCACCACCCTGAATCAACACTGGATTAGCAGAGCCCAGAAGCCAGTCAACCTGGAACCACAGCAACCCATCCAACAGGATGTGGGCCATGGAGAAGACAGTGTCACTGCTGGAAACATCAGCCAAGGCAGAACCAGGGCAAAACACCCTGGTTCCCCTTGTCCACTTTCCAATTTCCCATCAGCCTGTCCTTGGCTGAACTCAGCTGGAACCTGGGAAATGCAGTCTACATGGGTCAGCCTCCCAATCCCAGAGAAGGACAAGGAATGACTATGAGAGCAAAGAGGCCAAGTCCGAAGACAGCACCTACGTAGTCCACATAAAGAATAATACCTCATAACTTGTCCAATCTGAAAGTTTAATTAAAAGTCATAAATGGACCTTGGAGTTAGACAAGGCCATTCCTTGTCAAGGCCCTTCCAACTCTAACGTTCTGTGATTATTCATTTCTAAGACATAAAGAAGTAGCCCTTCTTGCTCCCAGTGACACCACTCACTTGGGACGTTTCCTGCCCTGTGCTAATCAAAGATTCCTTCAAAAATATTTGAGAATCTGCTAACCACTGTGCCAGCTACCATGGGAAATAGATAGGAGGACAAAGTCCTTAAAATATCATTGGGGTGATTAGATAGTACAGATAAATTACTAGAGTAGAAGAATAGTGGTTCACAGGTATCAAAAGGTGGATAAGAAAAGCCAAATGAGCAGGGGCCAAATCTGAAGGAGCATCTTTGGCAGAAGTAGGGTTTATGCTGGTTGTGGAGGAAGGATAGAATTTGGTTTGGTAGAAAGCAGCAGCTCAGGAAGAACTGTGGCGACAGATAACACTGACTGACTTACATTTTAGAAAAAGTTTTTCCACAGAAATTCATCTGTTTTTATTATTGTACTTCCCCTTTCTTTAGAAATCAACATGCTGCCAGATATTGACATCTCCAGAATACCTAGGGTTGTGCCAGGTTCTTGGCTGGTGACAACTACCTGATAATATCACAATTACAGTTCAAGTTTACTAGGACAGCATGGCTGCATTAACTGCCCATGGGTTTTTGTATCACTTCTTTTTTTTACAGATTTACTCTATCTCTGCTGTTCCACACCTAGTCAGTCAAGAGTATTTACTGACCAGACTAAATCGATGTGGAATACTGCCAACCCAAGGGACACTATTCTGTGCATATTCTATCTGACAGTTCTACAGCGTTTGACACTGTTGACCTTTCTTTTCTAAACACTCTTCCTCTTGCTTTTCTTGACACCATGTCCTCAGGGTTTCTCGCCCACTCTCTAGCATTCATTCTCAGCCTCTTTGAAGCACTCTTCACCTTCTACCTGTATTTTATTTTATTTTATTTTAATTTTTTTCTGCGGTACACGGGCCTCTCACTGCTGTGACCTCTCCCGTCGCGGAGCGCAGGCTCCGGACGCGCAGGCCCAGCGGCCATGGCTCACGGGCCCAGCCGCTCCGCGGCACGCGGGATCCTCCCGGACCGGGGCACGAACCCACGTCCCCCGCGTCGGCAGGCGGACTCTCAACCACCGCGCCACCAGGGAAGCCCTCTACCTGTATTTTAAATGCTGCTTCCCAGGGATCTGGTCTCAAGATTCCCCTCTCCTTATGCTATTTACTTTTCAAGTGACCTCATTGCCCACCCATGACTTCACCTACCTCTGTACACATCTATGACCCCCAAATTCATAGCTTGAGTCTCAACTTCTCTCCTGAGATCCTGACCAAATATGCAATTGGTAACTGGGTGTCTCTAACTGAATGGTAATTCAATGCCACAACTAAGCCCTGTGGGTTGTACATTCTAAATATTTCTCTAACCCACCTTCCTTTTATTCCTACTGTCATCATATCAATGAATTATCATTTCTTGTCTGGACTTCCTGCTGTTGTGTCCCTTCCTCCAACCTTACCCTTTGCTGGTCTCACTGCTGCCTGACCTTCCTGAAATGTAAAGCTGATCACTTTACTCCTCTGCCAGATTATGCTTGGAAAGTTTGTGTAGCCAGTCTCCAACCTTCGCATCCCAACATTTTCAGGGCCTGGGGTAGGAACGGACATGGAGGTCCACCTACCATACACCTTACTATCTGAAACCTATTAATCAAACTAGCAAGCTGTTAATTATATTCTATTTTCTTTATTGACAAATATAATTTCATAACTTAGAATGTCTCATCCAAACATATACTTCTCAGGCCTGCAACGTTTCCTACCAGCGCTTAGCTGCACAGGAAGAGACTTCCCCTGACCCAGGGTCCTCCTGCTTTATCCTCTCATCCCTGGCTCCATTCAGCATGGCAGGTGTCTCATGTACATATGAAGACACTCCAGCCTACAATCTCAACTGCTGCCCACATTCCTCCAAACAACTACCCCTTACCTCCCCCTCAGGCCTAGAAGATAAACACAAATGTCATCAGGAGGACAGGCCCAGAGAAGAGGCTGAGCAAACCTGGAATTACAGGATCCCAGGTATCCTGAAAGGTCACCCGGTCTAAAAGAGAGAGGGCAACATGTTGTGGGTAAGTCTATCCCCTTGGCCTTGCAAACTTCCCACCTTGTGTGGAAGGAACATAACTAGGCTCTATAAACATGATTTATACCATATTCTACTCTTCTATTATTCGTCTCTCTTTTTACACTGTGAGCTATTTAAAGGGACAGTATCTTTCTTCTTAATACTACATCTTTTCATTGGTGGTCTTCAAACTAGTTTATACATACCTCTGAGAGGAAATGAAGATTGTCTGGGAGAAATACAGGCACCTGGACCAAAATTTCATGGGAATCAATTCTAAGGTCTTCAACTTTCATAAGTATATTTTTCCTAAAACTGATTTCCTGAGAACTCACCTATGTTTTTAATTTTCTCTCCCAGATGCCCTTCTCTCTCTTCACCACATAAAAGTTAACCTCTCCTTGGGCTTCCCTGGTGGTGCAGTGGTTAAGAATCCACCTGCCAATGCAGGCGACATGGGTTCGAGCCCTGGTCCAGGAAGATCTCACACGCCACGGAGCAGCCAAGCCCATGTGCCACAACTACTGAAGCCCGCACACCTAGAGCCCCTGCTCTGCAACAAGAGAAGCCACCCCAATGAGAAGCCCTTGCACTGCAACGAAGAGTAGCCCCCACTCGCTGCAACTAGAGAAAGTCCACGCGCAGCAACGAAGACCCAATGCAGCCATAAGTAAAATAAATAAATTTATATATTAAAAAAAAGTTAACCTCTCCTTCCATCCCAAGCCTTACTACCATTCATTACCCCCAAGGAAGGGGGATACGTTACTCCAGGGAGCCAAGCAGTGTTTGTCAATTTCTGCAGTATACATGCTCCCACAATTTCAAGCTACCACCACTCAAGCTACAACATGTCACTGAGCTCAGAGCTGGGAAGATATGAGCAGAACTAACTCTTGCAAATTAGCACACCACTGTGCTATGACTACAAAAGATTTTAATAGTCACTCAAGTACTCCCTAACAGAATGAGGGGAGCAGAGATTATTTGCAACCCTAGCTCCAGCACTCAGGAGCCCTTGGCAACTTACTTTTCTGTATTTCTTCAACAGTATATTCTGTTAAATAGTATTTATGCTGCAGTGTTATTTTGTAGAGTAAAAAGGTTAAGTATGTGAAAATGCATGCACAATACTTAACACAGGAATTAGTAAATGTCAGTGGCCTTTCACTTCTCTTTTCTCCCCTTCAGGTGGCCGCCTGCAATACTGGACAAAGTTAATTATGAAACAGAATGTCCCCCATTTCCTTCCCTTCTCTCCTGTCCTTCCCCCTTCTTCACTCCCCTGCCCTACTGTCCTGCTCTGAGCACAGGTCCCCAGGCCTTTCTGCAGAGTCCTGACAACCTGTGGCATCCATGCCATGGTATTCTCCAAAGGGCCCAGGCTTTGAATATTCCTCTCTCCTTCCTCCCAGCCAAAAGTCAGACATTCTGTTACCATTTTTTCAGTAGAGTTATGTGGTTAAGAGGTTTTGTAAAAGATGGTATCATTCCTTGTCATTCATTAAGGGATGAAGGCATGGGTGGAAACTGACAAGCTGGACATGCACACACCATAGTTTATTTTCTGGCTTTCAGAAAATAGAGTCTTGTTGCATGAGAGTAAAGTGCAAGACAAGACATTGGATTTTCCTTAAGTAATGAAATAAGATGTTAATGGAAAAATGTTACAACATAGTCTGTTGCACTGATTTACTATTGAGCCATAGATCGGCAAAATTAGAGAGCTCTGTGTACACGAGCAGGTAACAAACGTGGAAATGGGTCATACATTTTATAAATTATAAGAGTTTAAATTATAAGGGTATATCAGTGACCTGAGATTTTTAAGTTTTCTTGTAGATTAGGTGACATTTGGCCCTCTCAAATGGGAGACAGTTTTTTTGCCCCCAGAGCACTGTAATTGGAGAAAGACAAATCCTCTCATCACCGCTTACTAGCTATATAAACTTAGGCAAGCTTTTTAAGACCTCTAAAGCCTCAATTTTCTATAATAGTAATATGTAAAATAGAGATAATAATAGTACTTACAGTAAAAGCTAATATTTATCAGCTGTCAGGCACTATTCAAAGGACTTTACACAAATTAGTTTATTCTCATAATAAATTCAGTGAGGTAGGTGACTATTATTAGCCTCATTTTGTAGATGAAGAAACTAAGGCACTGAGAGCTTAAGCAACTTTACCAAGATCACACTATGGGTAAGCAACAGAGCCAAGATTTTGACACCAACTTTTTATTTCCAGGAACAACTTTATTATTAAGGCATACTGCCTCTCCTAAGCTTACTGAAGGTTTTCTTAAGGATTAAATGAGATAATCCATAGGAAGTATTTAGCACGACGCCTGTCATCCTATACTCCAGGGTTTCCATTTTGCAAAGCTCTAAGGAACATCACTCATATTGTGTTCTCAGGAGTGCCCTACACATAAAATGAAAATCCAGAATGGTGTTGTGCAAAGTAGCTACCCAACTGCTCTTCCAGATGATACTGAGTGATGATGATTTCATCAGATAACATACTCTATCACTGTGTTTGTTCAAGTGTCATTCCTCCCCAGCAAAGCATGTTACATGTATAAGTCACCTGGAAGAGCTTTTAAGGACATGTGCAAACAGAGTAGGAAAGCTGGGCTTCAGGATACCAATTAATAAGGGATCAAAGTGTCAGACAGTGTCATCCCAAGCTTGTCAAATGGTATCCTGCCTCAGGGCAGCACAGTGAATGCAAAGGAGCTCTGGGAGCTATTCTGCATTATGAGGAAAACCATGATCCTCTCCACTTACAGAACACTGCATGACCTACTAACCTGACGTAATTCACCCTCAACATCAGATCACACTACATTCCTTTCGATGACATTAAATCTTTGTGAAGCTGGGTTTTCCACAGGCACTGTGATAAAAAGCAAGTACTGCAGGAAAATCAGTGTAGAACAGGAAATGAGAGTGGCAACATCCAATCTGATTTCAAAGTTTGAGAAATTTAACAGTGTCCAACAAACACATAATCACATGGGTAAAACACTCTGGTTAAAAATGAAAAATATGTTTAATCTTTCAATGTATATGTATTATCTTTTCAAGCACCCACTAAACTGTTAGGACATAAATATGTATTAAAATATGTGGCCCTAACTACTTAATAAATGAAAGATTCAGCTCCCATATTTCCATCATGAGTCATACCTGAATTACACCTGTGCATCCTCACTGTGCCATTAGGTATTTCTTTTGGCTTGAGAACCCCTTGAAAAATGACTGAGACCCTGAGGGCCCCATGACCTGAGAAAGTTTGGGAACATCTGGTGTAATCCCTTTACAAGTATCATCTTTTATAATCCTTACAGTAACCTAAGGAGTCAAGTGCCATTAATGTTTTTAATTTACATACATGGGAACTGAGGACTTGAGAAATAACAGGACTAGACTGAGATCATAAAATGTCTAAGCAGAGGATCCAGTGTCCAAACCCAGCCCTGTGACTCTGAAGCCACACACTTAATCACTATACCACACCTAAGGCCAAATACACAGGTAATTTTGTCCAGACAGACCTCTGGGCAAAGCACCTGGCTACTTCCTTACAGTACTGAACCTGACCCCCAACCAAGAACAGTCAGCATACGTTTTCCTCGCATCTTGTCACTGGACATACTAGCTCAGGTTCTCAAAGCTATTTGCTGAAATAACCAATTTGCTGAAGTTTCAGGCTTCAAGCTCCTGCAAACTGTGTGTATGTGCTGTAGATGAAAGTCACCTTGCCTCCATGCAGACAAAGAAAATCAGAAACTGTCTAAAGCGGCAGCTTGAGTTCATCAACTCTATCAACTTGCTCAATAAACATTACCAAGTATCTAGGCCCTGTCTGAAGGAGTCTCTATGGAAATCCAAGATAAAATAGCAGAATTTGGTATCTGTTCCAAAAGAAACATGACTCATCTGTTTCTGACATGTCTTTTAAGTCTGAAATACAGTCAAGCTACTGCGAGGTAATGCAGAGGGGGATCTATGGTCTAACAGCTGAAGCAGGGGTCAGCAACCTGGGCCATGTGATTTGGAATTGGGCTTCAGCCAATCTTGGGGAGCCCTGGGGAGATAGACCCAGCTTCCTCTAGCAGTCTTGAGATAAAAGGACTCCTTGTTATTTTCCCTGTTTGAGTTCCTGCAATTACAGGTTGTAACTTGCTTTAGAGGGGAACAAAATTGGTCATAACACTAAGGAACTGACCACTGATGAACCAGCACCACACCATTTATTTCTACCATCATCATCCCTGTTTAACCATCAGCTTCTATCTCAACCCATCATGCCTGAGTCCTTCTTGGAGAGTCTTTAACTGCCAATGTGTGCAACAGCCAAGAGTACAACACAAGTATGACGAACCGCTCTCCAAGTGAAACTGCAAATCTACTGAAAGACATAAAATTGGATGAAGCCATAGAAGGGGATTTTAGAGAAACATTCACGTATTACATAAGACATTGACAAACGAGAATCTGCTAACCTGGTCAGCAATCGAAGAAAAAAAAAATCAACACGAGTTAAGGCAACACCAGCTTTCAAGAGAATGACTATCAAAACACCAAGAGGCTCTTGAGAAAATTGATGAAGGGGTCAAAAGTTTTCTTTGCCAAAATGTCTGAACTAGTCATTGTGCTGCCAAAGTCAACATAAAGTGCATCATATTTTTGTTACAAATTTAATCATATGCAAAAAAATCAACACAATATACCTTTTGACCTAATAGTACATAATGGCAATTATACCTAAATTTCATTTGACATAATTAAAACTGACTGATTTTTACAAGTTTAGATGAGTTTTCCTTTTTTTTAACATCTTTATTGGAATATAATTGCTTTACAATGGTGTGTTAGTTTCTGCTGTATAACAAAGTGAATCAGCTATACATATATATATATCCCCATATTCCCTCCCTCTTGTGTCTCCCTCCCACCCTCCCTATCCCACCCCTCTAGGTGGTCACAAAGCACCGAGCTGATCTCCCTGTGCTATGCGGTTGCTTCCCACTAGCTATCTATTCTACATTTGGTAGTGTATATATGTCCACGCCAGAAATAAAGACGCAGATGTAGCGAATGGACTTGAGGCCACGGGGAGGGGGAAGGGTAAACTGGGACGAAGTGAGAGAGTGGCATGGACATAGATGAGTTTTCTTTAAGGTGAATCCCAGTGAAACTTTTTTCTAACTTTCCTATGAAATTTTGGTTCTGAATGAAATGAGTTATTTTAAGTGGCATTTTCCCACCACTAATTTTCAGATATTAACAAAGACCTCTAGGTAACAGGCCATCCAATTACTTTAAGAACCCCATCCACTAAGCCCTGTACAAAACCCTTCCTTTTTCTCTCTGAAGCTGTGATGACTACTGTATTAGTAGGGCTTTCCAGAGAAACAGAACCAATAGGATGTATATATACAGAGAAAGATTTACTTTAAAGAATTGGCTCATGCAATTGTAGAGGCTTAGGGAGTCTAAAATCTGATGGAGAAGGCTGGCAGGAAAGAGTTGCAGTTTGAGTCTAAAATCAGTCTGCTATAGAAAAGGAACGGCAGAATGTGCAGATGAAATCTGTGGACAAACTGCTGGAGAATTCCCTCTTGCTCAGGAGAGAGGTCAGTCAGTCTTTTGTTCTATTCAGGTATCTAACTGGGTGGATGAGGCCCACCCACATTGTGGAGGGCAACCTGTTTACTCAAATCCCACTGATTTAAATGCAAATCTCATCCAAAGACATCCTCACAGAAACATCTAGAATAATGACTGATCAAATATCTGGGCACCGTGACCCAGAGATATTGACACTTAAAATTAACTATCATAGCTGCTATAGACTAGAAGAGACAAACCAAATTGATAGCCCTAAATAGATTGTGGAAATCCCAGAGAGGGGCCTTCAAAGAAGTTCTGAGAACCAGATCCAGGCATAGTGCCCTCCCCAAGATGATGCTTCCTGGCAAACACATGATTGTATGTGAGGGAATGAGATATGGTTAATGTCAGGAGATAGGCTGTTAGAAAAGTGTACAGCATTAGACAGCCAGTGCATCACACACCACTTGAGCACTTCAAAGTCCTCCTGATCCACCCTTCCTCTCCTTCCTGCCTGGGATTTCTGACATCCCAAGGTGGGCTACCCAAGAAAACCTTACTGAAAACTCATGCATGTGCACATCAGAAGTGAGAGAAAATTAATGCCCCTGGGGCCAGCCTTGGTCAGTGGAGAATGGGCTCCTAGACATGTTTTGTAAGGGTCCCTAGAAGGGAGAGCCACATGCAGCAGTGTCCAACTTCATTAAAAATGTTCTTCTTTGTTGTTTCACTCGTCCTTCCCTGCACTCCTGCTCCCTAGGATGGCATTCCCAAGTAAACCACCTGCCCTGCAATTCTTAATCCCTGGCTCTGTTCTTGTATCTAAATCAAAAAGTGAAAATCTTTCCTCTGAATTTGTAAGGAAGGATTTAAATTAAACATTATAGTCTATTGATTACCAAACACTAGGCTGAACATTATTTTATCCCATGCCACAAAAAAACTCAGATTGAGCAAGGAATACACAGAGAAGCTGGTGGAACTGGAATATGAATGAGTTCAAACGTCCGTGAAAAATAGATACATTTCATTTTATAGTTACATTTCATTTTATAAGTCTCTCTCAGTTCTCCTAGCCTGAATAGCTATTTAACAGTCTCCATTTAATTGCTAATGTTTAGACTGCTACATTCGTTCCATTATTTCTAAACTACATTGGCTCTTCTGGCTTTTTATCTGGCCAGATAGCTCCCTTGATTTAAGAGATTTCTTGCAACCCAATGATGTTCCTAACTAAATTGGTTGCTGTAAGTCATATCAGAAACAGCTTATTTTTTATCTCTACAAATCCCCTAAAAGATATAATTATGATTATTTATTAAGGACTCAGAAAAATAGATTTTAAGACACATTTTAAAGGCTAGGAAGATAAAGAATTGTCTAAAATAGAAAAACTAGTGAGATTCTCAATCTCACAATCTGAAAGGTTGTGAAATTCATTCATTCAATATCATGTCAGTCACTATGCAAGCAAATAGGCCAGGATCCCCTCAGGAACCAAGAAAAAAGTTGAGGGGCCTTCCCTTCTAATGTGATTGTTTTTGAGCTACCAAGCATAAAACCCAATTGACTAACCACAAAGGACAGTAGGTGGCCCAACCAGACCATCCCTTGAGCCAAGGAACTAGCTCAGAGGTGGGCATCTCCTCAGGGTTTTCAGTTTGAAGGTAAAAGAGAGGAGGCCTTGACTCTTGTGTCACGGAGTTGGAAGATCCTGAGGAGGAACTGGTAGTGGACTTCTCTCTGCCACATGAAGAAAATCTATATGCAGTGAGACAACATGAACCTGAACAGAGTCAAGCAGAGATGAGAGATGGACAGAGGCAGAGAGTTGTCATTTTTAACCATCTGCACCTTTCATGCCTGAGGCCATTCCACTTAATTCATTTCAGTAATATGAGTTTAAAATGTCATTTTATACTTATGCTAAAATTGGCTTTTTGTTGCTGTCAATTGGAAGGGTCCTCACAGTGTGTCCTATGAGAAAGGCCAATTGTGAGAAATATCTTTACTCCTGTTTTCTGTGAGGGGGGTGTTTTTCCTAAATACTCCTGGCCGCTCTCTGTGCATTTACTTCATCTCAGAGAAGGTAGATCAACTCATCTGATCTGTAAATTTGAGAAGAGTAAACAGGTCATGCTCAGCTCAGCTACTTTGTTTTGTCTTCTTGGAGGCCAGCTGCCTGCTGTGAGGGGGAATTCTCCTCCTAGCCTTTCTGCTGCAAGTTTTACCTGAGTAGATTCTCTATGGGTGAGGCCTGCCTGATCCAAGCCTGCCATGATTTGCAGGAGACTGGGGTAAAATATTCTTAATTCTAGAGATTAGTAACAGTAGCCCCATTTTCCAACAATAATAATAGCTAATACTTACATACTTCTTACCATGTACCAGGCACCTTTTTCTTCCTTCAGTGCTTTCTTAAGTATTTAATCCTCACAGCAACCTTTTATGGCAGGTATACTCTTATTATCCCCATTTTACGTTTAAGAATATGAGACATAGATAGTGGAAGCAACTTTCCCTAGATGACACCTTCAGGAAGTGGCAGACCTGGGATTCAAATGCAGCCCATATGATCTGAAGTCCATGATCTAACCACTATTCTTTGTATCACGTGTTGGCCATACTCTTACCTTTATCTGCCTTCCTCTTTTGTCTTAATTCTGTTTGTTCAAAGGATATTCTTTATAGGGTCCCCTTAAAACTCCCAACACTGATTTAATCACAGGTTTGAGATGATTTCTCCATTGAAGATATACCTAAAGAGCTATGCCCAGTATTGAAGTTAAGTGAATACTGGTTAGTGTCAATTGAATACAGAACATATTTACAGTATAGTAAACCTACATTAACCCAGAAAACTCAACTTCACAGGCCACAAATTTTTTTCTCTTGATCAACAAATAAGTCAACTCTGCAATTTTCTTTAGTGGGCTTTAAAAGCTTCACTACTGATTTCTATGATGCCTATCATAAAGTTTCAACTACTTCAACATAAGCAGTGTGATATTATACATGTATCAGTCAGTTGAGCATCATTCTGAAGCAGTCAGTTGCTCTAATGGAAGAGGAACAGTCCAGGAGTGGTCAGTTAGGAAAACACGAAAAGGCCTAACTTCAGAGGCAGCTATCACAAGAGCTTCATCAGCTAATCTAAGCTCCCTCAACACCTCAGGAGTTGATAATTAACATAGCAAATGTCAAAAACAAATATCACCTGGTTGAAAAAGTGTCCTATTTTCTAGCATAATGAATATTAGAAATGGGCTTTCCTTGGTGAAAGCAAAGTTATTCAAGATATATCAATTGGCTAAAACAGTTTAAAACAGGATATAAGGATCGAGCACTAGCCTATGGCCTCTACCTTTAGGGATGGACCCTGGTGCTTGATCTCTAAACAGTCTTACATCCAAACATTTTCTTAGGGGGATTTCTGGGTGACTCGTGGCAGTGCTAAGAATGCTGCCTCTGGAATGCTGTTGTAGCCACTGCGCTGTGTGGTTTTGGTCAGGGCACTTAAAAGAACATGGACCTGGAAGTTTATCAAGCCTTTAGAAAGGTTTATAAAATGGTTTGTGTCAGCTTGCTAATGAACATTGACTTAATAACTATCTGTTATGTGTGACAAAACCTAGTTGGAGTCTTGCTTTGATTATAACCTGGTAGCAAAGTTTTAGAGGCATAGCTAACCTGCACCCATTGCTGGCTACCATCATCTACCAAAAAGAACTTAAGAATTGTGTATAATTAAATTGAGTTAGGTCAGCTGTAATACAGATAATAGAAGAAAATAGGCATTTTCTTTGGTCCTCAAATGAATCTAATTTGTAAAGTAGCTGTAAATCTCTGAAAGCACCAACAATAATATGAAGTGGTTATGGTACATTTTCCTCCCTCACCTGAGAAAGATGCATGACCCACTCTATAGGCTTGCCTTCCCTCAGAGACTTTACTGAACACCTGTTGAAGATAATAGTCCTAAAATGTGATCTTTTGCCAAGGCCAGAACCTAAAACATCCTGAAATATCATGAAGAGTTCCAATAAGGGAAGCACTGATGAGATCTCTAATTCAAAACTGTGTTCAAATGGGATCCTCGTAGATCTGTGACAATATATACTCCACTAGTGACATCTTCATGCTTCATTCAGTGACAAATACCAGGAGAGAATGCACATGAGAATCCTGAAAGTATACTTAGATGGACCATCGGTCATTACTTTATCTGCTACACCGTGAGGCAAAAGCAGAGTCCTAATATTCCTACGCAACTTCTTTGTTCTCTCTTTTTTTTTTAAGGCCGAGCCCTGTGACTTGCTGGATCTTAGCTCCCCCACCAACGATCCCAGGGATCAAACCCAGGCCCCTGGTAGCAGGAGCACAGAATCCTAGCCATTGGACCGCCAAGGAATTCCACTAGGTAACTTCTTTAAACTAACAATGTGTGATAGGCGAATAATGACCCCTCCAAAGATGTCCATGACCTAATCCCCAGAACCTGTGAATATGTTAGGTTACAAGGCAAAGGAGAATTCAGTTTGTTAATCCAATGACCTTGCAATGGGGAAAGTATCCTGGACTATCCAGGTGGATCCAATGTAATCCCAAGAGTTGTAAGTAGAAGAGGGAAGCAGAAAAGGGAGAGCAAGACATATGGAATGTGAGAAGAATTCAGCCAGATCTTGCTGGCTTAGAAGATGGAGGAAGGGATGAGCCAAGGAATACAGGCAGCCTCGAGAAGCTGGAAAAGAGTGAGAAATGGATTCTCCCCTAGAACCTCTTCAAGGAACACAGACTCACTGTGATTATAGCCCTGTGAGACGTATTTCAGAGTTTTGACCTCATGAACTATAAGGTAGTACATTTATGTTGTTCTAAGCCACTAAGTTTGTGGTAACTTGTTTTGTCAGCAGTGGAAAACTAATACACAGGGTGAAAAGAAATAAGGAAATATGACCACCCACTTCCAATAGCCATTTTCTACACTGTTATGTGACCACCATAATGGCATCACCCAGGCTCCCTTGCCTTCTGGCTTCTGGGATTTCAGACAGTAAGTGGATAGAGGTGTCAGGTTAGGATATTTTTTCCCCGACACTTTCAACTGCAGTGCCATGATCCTTGCAGCAGCTCTACCCCACTAGACCACAGTTCCTATAGGCAGCTCTCAACCACAGTAATGCTCACCAGGCTCTGCTTCCTCTCTGTGCCCCTTCACCTAGTAAATTTTACCTCTTAACAATAACGGAAGCACGTGAAGTCATTTGAAGGGTCAGTGATGAATCTGTAGGTGATCTGAAATTCTGAACTCCTGCCCTACTTCTATCATAACATAAGGTCCTCTCTTGAAAGAAAAATTAAGCCTTTTCTGGAAAATGCTACAACCTTACATCAATTTGGGGCAATCCCCAGCTGTCTGGTTAGACTTAGGGCACAGCAACACTAAATATTAAATCTCTTCTCTTGTTTCTGTCTTTTAAAAAATTAGCTTAACCCTCCCAGTAGTAAAACTTCACATGCTACAGAAATAAAAATAAGAAGGATTATGCCTTCTTTATTGCCTGCAGAATGCCAGGGGAGGTTTTATTTAAGAGCAAATAATGTGAACGTGAGAATTATTATCAAAGAAAGGCTTATTGCTTTAAAATTCTTCTTTTAATTATTTTCTAGCTGTTCTGAAACCTTTTTTGCACAAAATGCAATGTTTCGGTTACTTAGGGCACAGCAACACTAAATATTAAATCTCTTCTCTTGTTTCTGTCTTTTAAAAAATTAGCTTAACCCTCCCAGTAGTAAAACTTCACATGCTACAGAAATAAAAATAAGAAGGATTATGCCTTCTTTATTGCCTGCAGAATGCCAGGGGAGGTTTTATTTAAGAGCAAATAATGTGAACGTGAGAATTATTATCAAAGAAAGCCTTATTGCTTTAAAATTCTTCTTTTAATTATTTTCTAGCTGTCCTGAAACCTTTTTTGCACAAAATGCAATGTTTCGGTTACTTAAACTTCACTACATAAATGTTCACAGTGGAACTACTAGAAAAGGGCACTCAGTGTATTTTATTAAACCAATTAAAGAATTTATGGAGAGAAGAAATCAAGTTAACTACCACAGGAAAGGAAAAGGAAAACAAAGTCTTTTGTACTTGAGCCAACTCCTGCATAGTTTCACAGGTGCCCCACTAACATGATGTCATTTTGACTGGGGCAACCTCCCTCCCACAAAGACAAATGAAAGAACTCCTTTTAAAATAACCCTTGCACCTCAAACAGATGGTCACATCTAAAATAAACCTCCAGACAGCACTTCAGAAAGTATTTTCTAAAGAAGAGTTCTTTTAGGGCTGCCAAAGAGGAAAAAAGTGATGCCGTATGTGCTGACTGCTCTACTGAAGAAAAATGGAGAACACGGTTTTTCTGCTCTGATTAGAATGAAAGGCATGGTCACTGACTAGTAGTTTTGTCTTTAAGAAGATGCCTTTTCTTGGAGTTCAGGTCTTTTGAGGATGAGCCACCCCCCTACCCCAACTCACTCCCCGGCACCTCGCCATCCTCACCTCACACTTGCACCCCGCCCCATTCTCCTTGCTTGGCCCTTGAAATAAACCTTTCTCTACACACAAAAAATAGGCTTTTGGGGCACCATCTTCCATTAACTATCTCCAAAACTCTTCATGGGGGGGGGCGCCTTCAAGATGGCAGAGGAGTAAGATGTGGAGATCACCTTCCTCCCCACACATACATCAGAAATACATGTACACGTGGAACAACTCCTACAGAGCACCTACTGAACACTGGCAGAAGACCTCAGACCTCCCCAAAGGCAAGAAACTCCCCACGTACCTGGGTAGGGCAAAAGAAAAAAGAGAAAACAGAGACAAAAGAATAGGGATGGGACCTGCACCAGTGGGAGGGAGCTGTGAAGGAGGAAAGGTTTCCACACACTAGAAGCCCCTTTGCGGGCGGAGACTGCGGGTGGCGGAGGGGGGAAGCTTCAGAGCCACGGAAGAGAGCACAGCAACAGGGGTGCGGAGGGCAAAGCAGAGAGATTCCCGCACAGAGGATTGGTGCCGACCAGCACTCACCAGCCCGAGAGGCTTGTCTGCTCACCCGCCAGGGCAGGCAGGGGCTGGGAACTGAGGCTTGGGCTTCGGAGGTCAGACCCCAGGGAGAGGACTGGGGTTGGCGGTGTGAACACAGCCTGAAGGGGGCTAGTGCATCACCGCTAGCCGGGAGGGAGTCCGGGAGAAGTCTGGACCTGCCGAATAGGCAAGAGACCATTGTTTCGGGGTGAGCGAGGAGAAGGGATTCAGAGCACCTCCTAAACGAGCTCCAGAGACAGGTGGGAGCCGCGGCTATTAGCATGGACCCCAGAGACGGACATGAGACGCTAAGGCTGCTGCTGCCACCACCGAGAAGCCTGTGTGCAAGCACAGGTCACTATCGACACCTCCCCTCTCTGGATACTGTGCAGCCCGCCACTGCCAGGGTCCTGTGATCCAGGGAAAACTTCCCCGGGAGAACGCACGGTGCGCCTCAGGCTGTTGTAATGTCACCTGGCCTCTGCCACTGCAGCCTCATCCCACATGCCGTACCCCTCCCTCCCCCCGGCCTGAGTGAGCCAGAGCCCCCAATCAACTGCTACTTTAACCCCATCCTGTCTGAGCAAAGAACAGATGCCCTCAGGTGACCAATACGCAGAGGCAGGGCCAAATCCAAAGCTGAACCCCAGGAGCTGTGCAAACAAAGAAGAGAAAGGGAAATCTCTCCCAGCAGCCTCATGAGCAGCAGATTAAATCTCCACAATCAACTTGATGTACCCTGCATCTGTGGAATACCTGAATAGACAACGAATCATCTGAAAATTGAGGTGGTGGACTTTAGGAGCAACTGTAGAATTGGGGTTTGCTTTCTGTGTCTAATTTGTTTCTGGTTTTATGTTTATCTTAGTTTAGTATTTACAGCTTATTATCATTGGTAGATTTGTTTACTGATTTGGTTGCTCTCTTCCTTTTTTTATTATATATTTATATATTTTTTTTCTTTTTCTCTTTTTGTGAGTGTGTATGTGTATGCTTCTTTGTGTGATTTGGTCTGTACAGCTTTACTTTTGCCATCTGTCCTAGGGTTCTTACTGTCCATTTTGTTTTTGTTTTTTTTTTAGTATAGATTTTAGCGTTTGTTATCATTGGTGGATTTGTTTTTCGGTTTGGTTCCTCTCTTCTTTCTTTCTCTCTTTTTATTTATTACTTTTTGATTTATCTATTTTTAATTTTTTTAAATTTTTTTCTATTTAATAAAATAAAGTTATTAATTTATTTTTTCTTTCTTTTTTTCTTTCTTTTTATCCCTTTTCTTCTGAACAGGGTCTTGGTGCTCTGGCTGGGTGTCAGGGCTTAGCCTCTGAGGTGGGAGAGCCAAGTTCAGGACATCGGTCACCAGAGACCTCCTGGACCCATGTAATATCAAATGGCGAAAGCTCTCCCAGAGATCTCCATCTCAATGCTAAGACCCAGCTCCACTCAATGACCAGCAAGCTACAGTGCTGGACACCCTATGCCAAACAACTAGCAAGACAGGAACACAAACCCACCCATTAGCAGAGAGGCTGCCGAAAATCATAAGTTTGCAGACACCCCAAAACACAATACCAGATGTGATCCTGCCCAGCAGAGCAGCCTGCAAAACGGAGACCCCAAACATAGTTAGTTCAGCAAAATGAGAAGACAGAGAAACACACAGCAGATGAAGGAGCAAGGTAAAAACCCACCAGACCAAACAAATGAAGAGGAAAGAGGCAGTCTACCTGAAAAAGAATTCAGAGTAATGATACTAAAGATGATCCAAAAACTTGGAAATAGAATGGACAAAATACAAGAAACATTTAACAACGACCTAGAGGGACTAAAGAGCAAACAAACAATGACGAACAACCCAATAAATTAAATTTAAAAGATCACTAAAGGAATGTGCCATATGTGTCATATACACAGGCCATTATAATGTCAAAAGGAGATATTTTATAGCCTAATTTCAGGAATATTTTAAAAATCTAAATGAAAACACAAAAGCCTTGCCTTATATCTGAAGTAACCATCATCAAATAGAGATTGACTGCCTTCATAGTTTGGATGGACAGATCACCGAAAATGAAAATAAATAAGGAAACACAAGCTTTAAATGATACATTAAACAAGATGGACTTGATATTTATAGGACATTCATTCCAAAAACTGCAGATTACACTTTCTTCTCAAGTGCTCAAGGAACATTCCCCAGGATAGATCATATCTTGGGTCACAAGTGAAGCCTTGGTAAATTTAAGAAAACTGAAATCATATCAAGTATCTTTTCTGATCACAACACTATGAGACTAGATCAATTACAGGAAAAAATCTGTAAAAAATACAAACCCATGGAGGCTAAATAATACACTATTAAATAACCAAGAGATCACTGAAGAAATCAAAGAGGAAATCAAAAAATACCTAGAAACAACTGACAATGAAAACACGATGACCCAAAACCTATGGGATGCAGCAAAAGCAGTTCTAAGAGGGAAGTTTATAGCAATACAATCCTACCTCAGGAAACAAGAAACATCTCAAATAAACAACAAAAGATTATTAGAGATTACTACAAGCAGCTGTATGCCAATAAAATGGACAACCTGGCAGAAATGGACAAATTCTTAGAAATGCACAAGCTGCCGAGACTGAACCAGGAAGAAATAGAAAATATGAACAGACCAATCACAAGCACTGAAATTGAAACTGTGATTAAAAATCTTCCAACAAACAAAAGCCCAGGACCAGATGGCTTCACAGGCGAATTCTATCAAACATTTAGAGAAGAGCTAACACCTATCCTTCTCAAACTCTTCCAAAAGATAGCAGAGGGAGGGACACTCCCAAACTCATTCTACGAGGCCACCATCACCCTGATACCACAACCAGACAAAGATGTCACAAAGAAAGAAAACTACAGGCCAATATCACTGATGAACATAGATGCAAAAATCCTCAACAAAATACTAGCAAACAGAATCCAACAACACATTAAAGGGATCATACACCATGATCAAGTGGGGTTTATCCCAGGAATGCAAGGATTCTTCAATATACGTAACTCAATCAATGTGATAAACCATATTAACAAATTGAAGGAGAAAAACCAAATGATCGTCTCAATAAATGCAGAAAAAGCTTCTGACAAAATTCAACACCCATTTATGATAAAAACCCTCCAGAAAGTAGGCACAGAGGGAACTTATCTCAACATAACACAGGCCATATATGACAAACCCACAGCCAACATTGTTCTCATCGTTCTCAATGAAACCATTTCCACTAAGATCAGGGACAAGACAAGGTTGCCCACTCTCACCACTATTATTCAACATAGTTTTGGAAGTTATAGCCACAACAATCAGAGAAGAAAAAGAAATAAAAGGAATCCAATTTGGAAAAGAAGAAGTAAAACTGTCACTGTTTGCAGATGACATGATACTATACATAGAGAATCCTAAAGATGCTACCAGAAAACTACTAGAGCTAATCAATGAATTTGGTAAAGTAGCAGGATACAAAATTAATGCACAGAAATCTCTGGCATTCTTATACACTAATGATGAAAAATCTGAAAGTGAAATTAAGAAAACACTCCCA